>NC_069500.1:910729510-910949510 GCF_027579735.1 Bombina bombina | reverse complement strand
TGTGGCCAAAAATCCTAGCACCGGCCCTGATTGTTTATAATTGCAAGCATCATATGTACATTTATTTTATTTAAAAAACATATTACAATAGGAATTTCAATAGAAGTCCCAAAACATTCAGATGTCTGTGTAGAATGAAAATCTTCTTATCCTTAATCTGTGACATGAAGAGATATCAAAATCACAGCAAACACAACATGATGCTTATAAGTTTATAGAAAGGAAGCACAGCAAGTAATTGCATGTCTGGAAACCAACAATAATAGTGATTAGTGCCTATAATGTAATATTATAACTGGATTATATCAATGAGATTCAATTGGTTGCTATAACACTTTCAAACTGTTTAAATTTTAAGGAGGTGTAATAGAAAATATAAACATTCTGCATCTGGAAGTTGGAAATAATATTCAGCATACAGGTACAGAATAAAAGGTATGTTTCTTTCTATATTTATATTAGAGACAGTACTATCAACTGGTAGTTAACTGATTTTTATTTAAAATAGGATGTGTAATATATATTTCATAGCTAAGCAAACTGAATAAGGTTTTTACTAATACTACTGTACAATTATTTAACATTGTTTTCATTGTAACAACTTATTTATTAGCTCAATTTATTAAGATACTGTAGATAGATAGATAGATAGATGATAGATAATATATAGACGGACTGATAGATTAACTAATTTTAAACCAGCTTACTTAAATAATGATAGACAGGAAATATATTTTAAGCTGGGTTTTCTATCTATCTATCTATCTAAGAGTTTATTACAAAAAAACTCAACTTATTTTTGTTATATTTATTTGTAATAAAAACTTTAAAAAGTTTTAGATTTCTCAGCATTTGCTCAAAACTGTTCTCATGTATTAAAGACAAGGAAACAGAGCCTAGTATGTCATACCAAGCAGCTATATTCCACAAGAAATACTACTGAAATACTACTGAATAAAGAATAGAAAACAAACAGTGCCTGAAATTGATCACTTCTAATAAAGTTGCTCTATAACTTACTTTTTAATCTATCCGTTCCATTCTAATACCCCATGCTCTGGCTGCCCAATACAAAACTTTTTTTTCGTGAGCTATCAGTTTGAACTGTTCTCCAATCAGCACTCTAGCCATGTGACACTTTTTTTGTAAATAGTGCGCTGATTGGAGACCAGTTCAAACCGTTAGCTCACCAAAAAAATGAGTTTGAAGTGGATGGCAAAAACGCGGGGTATTAGAATGGAATGGCTAGATTAAAAAGTAAGTTACAGCACATCTTCATTGGAAGTGATCAAATAAAGTCTATCTAAAAAATTGCTTAGATTTCGGAACTGATTTAAGATATGCAAAGGTAACCATCCTTTTAATTCAGTAAAATTAATCCTGAGAAATCAGAGAGTAATATGTTAAAGGGATACTAAACCCAATTTTTTATTTCATGATTCAGATAGAGCATGAGATTTTAAGCACCTTTCTAATTTACTCCTATTATCAATTTTTCTTTGTTCTCATGAAAAAGCAGCACTGTAAGCTTTAGAGCCAGACCATTTTTTGTTCAGCACATGGGGGTAGCACTTGCTGATTTGTGGCTAAATGTAGCAAACCAATCAGCAGCACTACCAAGGTGCTGAACTAAAAAATGGGCCGGCTCCTAACCTTTTATTACTGCTTTTTCAAATCAAGATAACATGAGAACAAAGAAAAATTGATAATAGGAGTAAATTAGAAAGTTGCTTAAAATTGCATGCTCTATCTGAATCATGAAAGAAAAAATGAGGAGTTAGTATCCCTTTAAGCAAATGCATTTTACTGAGGATTTTACCAACTTACATTTTGTGAATTTAGGCATGTTTCACTTGGTTAGATTTGCTTAAATATATGAGTATATTTCAATGGGTAAAAGCACTTCAACTCCTATTTACAGAGCTTACTCACTATGGGTGGTAGAGTTAGAAACTTTTGTGAATGATTTACTGAAAGAAAATTGAAAGCTTAAGGGACAATCAGGTTAAATTAAATTTTCATGATTCAGATACAGCATGTAATTTTAAACAACTTTCCAATTTACTTCCATTAAAAAAAATGTGCAGTGTCTTTTATATTTACACTTTTTGAGTCACCAGATCCTACTGAGCATGTGCAAGAATTCACAGACTATACGTATATGCATTTGTGATTGGCTGATTGCTATCACATGGTACAAGGGGAGTGGAAATATACATAACTTTGAAATTTGTTATAAAAAAATCTACTATTCATTTGAAGTTCAGACTAAGTGCTATTGCATTTTCTTGTTATCTTGCATTTGTTGATTATGCAAATCTAATGTGTTGACTGGTCCTTTAGTTTTCTCAGTTGAGATCTTTGAAACCTTAAAGAGACATGAACATCAAATTTAAGCTTTCATGATTCAGATAAAGCATCTACTTTTTACACAAGTAATTCTTTGTTGAACAAAAGTATGCACAGTTCTATATGTCAGTAGTGTTTGTATTTTTTTTGTGCTTTTATCTATTTTATACTTCATTGCGTACTAGAGGGCACCAGTTTTTGGAAAGGCAAACACCTGCTATACAATGCTCAAGACTCCTGCAAACCTCTGAGTTTGCATAGAAATGATCTTCTACAGAGAAAACGAGGAGAATTAAATAAATAATAGATATTAGAAGTAAATTGGAAAGTTGTTAAAAATTGCAGGCTCTAATGGCATCATGAAAGTTTAATTTAGATTTTTATGTCACTGTTATGAATCTAAGTCAATTAAAATGTATATATTATAAACTATCCCAAATGGTTTTTTTTGTACTAAAATGAATTAAATATTATATAGTAATATTGTTTATAAAACAAAAGATTACTAAGTGTTTTTAAATTATGTATCACTTGTTTTAAAATACAGAATATTACTACAAATAGAGCACATGCTAAAGAAAACACAACTTTTGCTAAAATACATTTGTGAATTTTAAACTATTTAAAATGTATATTAGTAGAGGTAGAAAAATATCACTATAGTTTGCTAGTCAGGGAATAAGCGCTGGTAGCGCACTCCCAAACCTTGCTTGCGCACTTCCTATTGCGTGCAAGCAGGTATTGTCAGTCATCCCAGAGTAACAAGCCCAGGCTGTCAGATGATCGCAACCTCTGTGGTTGTGGACAAGTTAAGAAGCAGCAAGTGTACAACCGTGGCTTCTTAAACTTTTGTTGCAGGCTTACGTGTAGGGAATATAGAAATGGTATTAGCTTGAGATGTGCATTTGGGTTTAGACAAAACATCCAAATAAATTATTGAACAAAACCTGAAATGTTAGGGACAGCCAGACTTATAGGCTTCTCCAATCAAACCCTTAACCTTGCATAGGGATGTGGGAGGCTTGGGGAAGTTCAGACATTTTCAATCACTTTGACTAGAGCTATCAGAACGTGCAGTTGTGCAACTTCTGTGCCTCTTAGTCATTGACTCAAATTCAATCAGCAAGTTGTTTTGTTAGCATTGACAAATTGATTCTTTAAATTGTTCAAATTCTGTAATGTAAAATTTTTGTTAAAATTTGTTTTTATATATATTTGCTGTATATTTGCTATTCCCATTGGTAATAATGATAACAAATCTGAATTCAATATTTGGCTGAACGTATATGTTTAAAACTCTCAAAATTGTTTATCTTATTTTTTTTACAGACACAATAAATACAACATGAAAACTATCCTTTTTTTTGTATATGTTATATGTGCAACCATCGGTTTTCCAGTAAGTATTACGTGTACTGTATGCCAACTTGTTTTTTAAAGCTGTTTTCATAAAAATATTTTTAAGTAAAGGTTATAAAAATACAAAGAAAAATACCAGAATGTGTTTATTATTCTGCATACAACAAATGTTTATTTCCTGAAAACAGTGAAAGGCAGACTCAGACTTGCCATTGGGCCTACTGGGCAAATGCCCGGTGGGCTGCCAGTTTCCTTCACCCCATCCACTTATTAATTATGTACACTTTGCAGCCATGCACACCCCGACTGCTGTGAGCTAGTGGGTCTTTCTACAAACTGGTATATTACAACATGTCAGTTCCTTGAAAATAATCAGGGTTTGTAGGTGAAGTATTTGTTACTATCCTGGATGGGGTTTTTTTCTACTCATTTTTAAGTGATGCTTATAACCAGGTGCCGCTACTTGGTTGTATTGATAGGGCATCTTAATGTGTGAGGTGTCTCTTTAAGTTGCCAAAAAAGTGATGTGTCTTATTTGTGTATATATTTTTATGTATATATATATATATATATATATATATATATATATATATATATATATATATATATATATATATAGTTACATAGTAAATTGAAAAAAAAAACTCCAGTTGGGCTTAAATTAATCCCACTAAAAGGTGACCCATTTTACACAAGCAATTATATCCCTGAATTCTGTTTCTAGCAAGAAATGTATCCAAACCATTTTTAAATGTATCTAAGGTATTGACATTCACTACCTCCTTTGGTTATCAGTTCCACAATTTTATTACTCCTACAGTGAAAAAACATTTCCGTTGCAGGAGATTGAGAGGCCTATTTATCAAATTTCTGTTTACTTCATAACTGCTTTTTCTGGCGAGTCTGAAAGTAAATTCATCACTTTGCTTATATGATCAGGTTTCTTTTGTCATTAATTTCCCCCCCAGATAAACAACAAATTTAAAATAAGATAAACAGCCTTATAAATAATTTAAAATCTCTCAGAACCTATTAAGTTGTTTTTCTCTTACAATTTTTTTTTTTAAATTAATATGAGGTGAACATATAGGATTCGCTGATAAGAGAAAATAAATTTGGAATAAGAAAGTAGGTGGTAAATTATAATTCTTTAGAAAAATGTCTAATTATTTATTTGCAAAAATCTCCATAGATTTTATGTTTAAATCTTTTTTTATTGAAACAGCATTGTTGACAAGTCAATGTACATACATATAAATACTGGCATATACAATATCAAACTAATATTTGCATTGCTGAGTCTCTGTTGATATCAACTCGGTCCAAAATCTTCATCTTTCCCATTAGAGTCTCAATAAAAGTCTGTTTCAAGTCTTATTTAAACATTTCATCAACTCCTAATATCAACCATACATATTTTCATATTTATGATTATCTCCGTAGGAGAGAGTAACTTTTTATGATAGTCAAATAGGGATGGAGAAAACAGAATAACATGTAAACACATTTTAAACTTAAACTGGATGTCAAAATCAAAATGGAACAATATGGTCTCTTCCTAAATTATCTTGGGAACTCATTATCATCTATCAAATAGGAGCACTTTGTGTTGAAGCTACTTATTGTGAACCATTACCTTCATTATATTTTGAGCCATTTCTCAAATTCCAGTAAAACCACACTTCCTCATTCGTTTCTTTAATACCTTGGGGCATATTTATCAAGCTCCCGTGTCTAAAGACCGCTGCTCCATAACCTGTCCACCTGCTCAGAGACGGCCAGAAATCAACCCAATCGAATACAATCAGGTGGATTGACAACCCATGCTAGCGGCCGATTGGCTGTGAATCTGCAGGGGGCGGCATTGCACCAGCAGTTCACAAGAACTGATGGTGCAATGATAAATGCAGAGAGCGTCTGCTGTCGGCATTTATCGATGTGCAGCAGACATGATCCGCTATGTTGGATCATGTACACTCGCACAATAATAAATATGCCCCCTAGTATCCAAGCAGCTGATTCATACATTGTAAGAGTATGCTGGATCTTGTTCATTATTTCAGCCCACGACGGGGCACCAACCTTCCAATATTTTGCTATACATGTTTTTGTACTTAAAATTTTAATAAAAGTGTTGATAGGTTTTTTGAACTTTCATAAATGTTCTTGTAATAGTTCTTGTGAAATAGTGAGTTGTAGTGTTTCATGTAATAGATAGATAAGCATAGAGGAAAGCGATTTCCAGATTGTTTGGATTTCTCAACAGTCCCACCACATATGTTTGTATGTCCCGACTTCATTACATCCCCTGTAACATAATCTGGAATTATTGTATGTCATGTGCGAAGTTCTCAGTGGAGTCAGATACCATGGAAACATTGTTTTAAAGGAATTCTCCTTTAGGTCTGCACTCAGCAGGCCTCTGGTTGCCGAGCTAAATATATTATTCCACGTTACCTCTTCTAAGGAAATCTCTAGTTCTTTTTCCCATTTAGTCATTACTGAATTTTTAAATGTATTCACCGTCAATTGTATAGTTGGGTATAGTCTGGAAATGGTTTGTTTTGGTCTGAATTGTGATATTGATATATTTTCTAGTGTGGTTTTAGTATTGCTGGGTTGTGTTTTAAGGAATTTATTTAGGGATGAGGATAGCTGAAGATATAAATACCAATGTACCTTGATTGGGGTCAGTTTTTCTTGGAGTTAAGAAAATGTCAGAAATTCATTCTGTGCTATCACAGTTCTTCTACTCGGTATAAGCCTTTGTTTTCCCATTTGCCTATGCATCTTCTATAGTCTTCTGTTAGTAGATATCTAATTGGCATTAGAGTAGATTGGTCTGGCCATAATCCCCTCTTCAATACAATTTTGGACCATATATATTTTGTGGTTTCTGTTGTGGGAGGTCTGTGTTTTCAGATAACATGTAAAAGGATTTTATACCCAAAAAAACACTATAGGGGAAACCCCAACCCTCCATGTCCGCAAACTACTTCCTTTATTAATCTGTGTATCAAGGAGTCTTGTGCTAATCTTGTGGACCTATAATAATCAATGAGATTCGGGACTCCCAGGCCTCCTAATGTTTTGTGTTTAGTTATTATGGCATTAGATATTCTAGCTGCTTTTTTTCCTCTTATAAAGGCAAGTATGTCTGATTGTAGAGCTGCCAGTTCTGGGTATATGATTTTGATGGGTAGGGCCCTAAAGAGGTATAGGATAAAGCCAGGAAAAATTATAATTTCTCCATTTTTGTAAATCTTTTTTATGGCTTTATAGAGCGGAGTATAATTAAATGTATACAGTTGTTGTGTTAACATATCATATAAGTTAGGGAGGAATATTAGTGGTTTTGGAGGGATATCAGTGGTTTGGTGAGTGTGAGTAGGATGCCGTCTGTGAAAAGGGTTAGTTTATATTCAGTTTCTTGTATTTTGACTCCTGAAATGTCTGGATTAGAACTAATTTATGCTGCCAGGGGTTCGAAACAGAGTGCAAACAACAATGGTGATAGTGGGCAGCCTTGTCTTGTGCCGTTTAATATTGGGAATGCTTTAGATTTATAGCCATTAGATGATACCTGTGCAGTCGGAGACACATATATTGCTTTGAGGGCTGTAATAAATTGGCCGCCAAAATTTATATGAGACAGTGTCATTAACATGTATTGCCAGTCTACTCTATCAAACACCTTCTCCGCATCCAAGGAGAGAAGCAGAGAAGGTGTTCGTGTCTCCTTTAAGTAATGTATAATATTTATCAAGCATCTAACATTGTCCAGGGCTTCTCTGTCTATGATAAAACCAACCTGGTCCGGATGGATCAGGTAAGGTAGCATATGTTTGAGTCTGTTGGCTAAAATTTTGGTGAAGATTTTCAGGTCCCGATTGATAAGTAAAATAGGTAGTTGGAGAATTTTTTGGGATCCTTGCCTGGTTTGGGTATAACCACAATTTTGGCTTGGCGGGGGAATAGTGCGTCCTTCCATAATTTAGTTGCAAAATTTAATCAGATGGCGAATGAGACTAATTTTAAATAATTTATAATATTCCCTGGGAAAACCGTCAGGGCCAGCTGCTTTCCCTGGTTTAGGGGCCTTAGTGGCAAGTATTACTTCTAGTTTCATTATGGGGGCATTAAGGATTTTTTGTCTGTCTCAGATAAAGTTTCTAGCAGAGTGGCCTTCAAAAAATATTTTGTGGATTTTTCGGTTTCGGGTGTATGATTTACTTTTCTTCCATCATATAGTTTCCCATAATAATCTGCAAAAGTATCTACTATTAATTGTGGGTGAGATGTTAGGGAACTATAATTTTTCTCAATACATGAGATGGTAGAGGCTCTACACAGTTCTCTAATTGTGTGGGCTAAAAACGTATCAGGTTTATTGACATTTATAAAATATTGAGACTTTAATTTCATGATGGCTCTACTGGCTTGTGAGTTTAAAAGTTTGGCTAGTGAGTTCTTTTTTGTTTGTAATGTGTGTATGATTGTATTTTGTCGAGTAAGTTTATGTTGTCATTCCAGATTGGCTATTTCTTTATGAAGTTGGTCCATTTGAGTTCTATATTGTCTGGTGTGGAGTGCCTTTTCTTGGATAAGTAGACCTCTTATAACTGTCTTATGGGCTGCCCATGTACTGTATGTATTGGGATTAAGGTGGAATCAACATTGATATTGCAGTATTCCGTAAGTTGTCGTAGTGCTTTATTTTGCATTAATGGATCTTTTTGGGGTGTTGGGTCATATGTCCATGATCTAGTTCTGTTTTGGTCATATATTCCCTTGAGCTGGAGAGAGAATATAGAATGATCTGACCATACACAAGTATGGATAGAGCACAAGTTTAATCTTAGTTGTAAAACTTGGCTTGAATATATATAGTCCAGTCTAATATATGATCTGTGTGCTGGTGAGTAGTATGTGGTGTCGGTTGTGGCACCATTTAACGCAACCCAGATATCTATTAGGGAGTGCGGGATGTCAAGGAGTCTTGAATTGATTTGATTGTTTTTTGCTTTTATCTGCGACATGGTTATATTGAAGTCTCATGCCATTATGACCTTGGTTTGTTCAAAAAATGTGTGTTGATTTTCATTAGGTGCATAAACATTGCAGAGAGTTATGTCTGTATTATGCAGTTGTCCCTTTACTATTAAGTATCTACCCTCTTCGTCTGCTATTGTAGATTTGTGGATGAAATTAACTGAGGAGTGAATGAGGATATAAACTCCTCTTTTTTTTAGTGTTTGCTGTTGCGTGATAATGTTTAGTCTGTCCCAATATTTAGGAATAATAGGTTCGCTCTTAATGCTTTATATTGAGTCATGGCAATTTGACGCTTGGCATCGGTATTTAACCCTCTCACATTATGTGATTTGTAAGTTAGAAGTCATTTTGGGTCTGGTATAGGGTCAATTAGTAGTCTGGTTGTTTATTCTTATTTCCTCGTATGCGGAAACCATGCACAATATAGTATGGATTGTTACTCTCATCTTGTGGTTCACTTCCCTGAATTTCGACATCCTTGAACAAAATATATAATAAACATAGTAACATAATTTGTAAACTAAACTAATAGGGAAAACTAGGATCCCAAACATTGGAATTTCTTGTTAACATATTAAAAAACATTTAAAGGATGAGGGGTGTTGCTACAGCAATACATAGCTAATAACATATTAAATATCTGGTGATGTGGGGAAAAAACAGCTATGCAATGATGTATAAAGGGTGATATTACTTAAGTTATACAGTAGTTCTTGATCAGTACAAAACTCAAACACCTCTTCCTATTTATCATCAGGTAGAGTGCTTTTAAGATAACACATTTTGATAATACAAAACAATGAAAGGATACCAGTGATGATTTGAATCCTTATGGTCATTTCACTTGCTGGCTACTAGTCTGCAAGAGATGTTTGTTATTGTTTTGGAGTCCTTGATGATATTTAGTGCAAATTGGAAACCCCATTTATATGGTGTCTGATGTTTTTGTAGTAGTGTCGTTAGAGGTCTTAGGGAGCTTCTACATTTCAAAGTTCTGAGGCTGAGGTCTTGAAAAAACTGGATGACGTTGCCTTGAAATTTAAGCGTAGGGTTATTTCTTGCAGCTTGAAGAATCTTTTCATTGTCCTGGAACAGCACCATTATTATTATCACATCTCTGGGAGGTGCTCCCTCTTTGGGTTTGGGTTTAAGAGCTCTGTGGGCTCTCTCAATCCCCAAGGTGTTATCTTCTGTGTCTTCTGTCATATGGTGACAACAATTGAGCTACATAGGAGAGGAGGTCTTTATTGGAAATAGATTCTGGTACGCCTTTCAATCTGATGGTATTCCTCCTACTCCTGTTCTCTAGATCTTCAAGTTTCTCTTGCATTTTTGCAAGTTGTTGTTGTTGTGAACTGACTGTTTGAGATACTTCATTAAGATCTTCTGTTAGGGTGTCGTTATACTCTTCCAGGGAGTCAATCCTGCCTCCCAAGTCAGTGATTTCTGTTTTGATCTCAAAGAGACGGTTGGTTACTGCTGTATGCAAATTGTCTATTTTGTTCCACAACTTTTCAAAGTTGGCTGCGATGTCTTGTTTGGAAACTAGAGCTCTTAGGTCAGCTCTTATAACTGGTGTTTGATCTCCTTCCATATATAATGTTTCCACTTCAGATTCTTCCTGTTCCTCTGATTCTGTGTTAGTTATATGTGCCGCTTTGTGGGTTTGAGAAATTTTAAAGAAGGTGTTCATATTAGATAGTTTGGAGGGTTTATCCCCTTTAGTGGATTTTCTGGAGGACATTTTCTGCTTAATTCTGTGTATGTAGAGTATTTAGTTAAATCATATCTTCTAGGTATTGGCTATTATGTCAAAGAGGTTGTATAGGTTATAGCTGGTGACTGAATGTTTCCCTCTTCTGTGATAGCCAAAGTATAGAGTCTGGATTAGACTCCTTGTAACTCTTTAGTGTCCCTTTAAGTGTAAGGCATGATTGATCACTTTTTTAAAGCCTTATTCCCT
Organism: Bombina bombina; assembly: GCF_027579735.1. Taxonomy (NCBI): domain Eukaryota; kingdom Metazoa; phylum Chordata; class Amphibia; order Anura; family Bombinatoridae; genus Bombina; species Bombina bombina. The sequence continues at coordinate 910,938,784 of NC_069500.1, read as the reverse complement.
TTACTTGGCAGCTTCTCTTGGGCAGCTATATGTAAACAAAATATAGATGTGCCTGTATTATATTCAGCTTCATTTAAACCTCAGGCCTCTTGCCAGTACTTTTACAAATATATATTATGTTGCTCTCACTCTGGTTAGTTAATAGCAGCTATTTCTGGTATTATTTGTCTCCAGATCCCCTCTACGCTTGCTGGTATTCTAACTTATCATTGCTCCATAGACTTTGAAGGGATATTATGCACTAAATACATGTTATAAGCATTGCATTAAGGTTATTCCCCGTCTCCCTCTAGTCATGGGTGCTGCCGTGTTGAAATCTGTCTTTTACTACATTCCAGTGCTAACCTGTTTGCACCTCTACAGTGTAACCAAGGTTCCATAAAGGCAGCACTCATAATTAAAGGGATGTGCTTGCAATGTATTTAGTGTTTCTTCAATGGGGATTTTCTGCTGAAACCCATTAGATACATTTTTCTAATGTATTGTGATCAAAGTCTAGGTTTAGTTATTCGTCAAAAATAGTTCATATCTTGCTGTAGGCATTTTAATTTACATCAACCATTATTTATTTGTTCTGATATGCTACAATTGGCTAATACTAAACATTTTCAATGTTTATTGTCCAAATTATAATTACATTAATGTTTAATAATTCAATTGATTTGTGCTTTGAATAGCAGAAAATGTTATAATATTACAAAGTATTACACTGCCCCGCCCAGTTACTTTATAAAGCCACCCGGCTGACAAAAAATTCTGTGGAGAACAGATGGTATTTGAAAAGCCCAGATTTGCACAGATATTTGTGTATTGCACTTTTACGCTAATAACACAGACTGCTGCTGCCTGCAGCCATATTCAGCATTTGTTTCTATAACGAATGCTTAATAATTAAACTCTGCACATGCCTACTAATAAAGAGTATGAAACAAAATATTTTCTGTGATGGATGTTGAAAGTTATGAGTCAATGGCCTCTATTTATCATAGTCTTGCGGACCTAATCCGACAGTGCGGATCAGGTCCGCCAGTCCTTGCTGAATACAGCGAGCAATACGCTCGCCGTATTCAGCATTGCACCAGCAGCTCACAAGAGCTGCTGGTGCAACACCGCCCCCTGCAGACTCGCGGCCAATGGGCCGCCAGCAGTGGGGTGTCAATCAACCCGATCGTACTCGATCGGGTTGATTTCCGGCGATGTCTGTCCGCCTACTCAGAGCAGGCGGACAGGTTATGGAGCAGCGGTCTTTGTGACCGCTGCTTCATAACTGCTGTTTCTGGTGAGCCTGCAGGTTCGCCAGAAACATGGGGCATCAAGCTCTATTCGGAGCTTGATAGATAGGCCCCAATATCTGACAATTTTGTTGAAGGCATATGAAAAGGTGAGGTAGGCCCATTTGAATAGGATTTTGATATTATCTTAAAGGGACACTGAACCCTAATTTTTTCTTTTGTAATTCAGAAAGAGCATGCAATTTTAAGCAACTTTCTAATTTACTCCTATTATCAATTTTTCTTCGTTCTCTTGCTATCATTATTTGAAAAAGAAGGCATCTAAGTTTTTTTTTGGTTTCAGTACTCAGGACAGCACTTTTTTATTGGTGGATGAATTTATCCACCAATCAGCAAGGACAACCCAGGTTGTTCACCAAAAATGGGCCGGCATCTAAACTTACATTCTTGCATTTCAAATAAAGATACCAAGAGAATGAAGAAAATTTGATAATAGGAGTAAATTAGAAAGTTGCTTAAAATGTCATGCTCAATCTGAATCACGAAAGAAAAATTTTGGTTACAGTGTCCCTTTAAGTTGTCCTACAGGATACAAAAAACATGTTAAATTGGGTGCTTCCCTCTTTATGGCAACATGCTACAGGATACAAATACATATTAAATAGGGTGTTTTGAGAAGGTCAAGCATTACTGGGCCATGTGCTAAAAGGGGAGTTACATGAAGATCTAGGTTGGAGTGGTGGAAATTGAGTGGCCTTCACAAAGTCATTACCCCAACTCCATTGTACACTGTTGTGATAAATTGGAACATCAATTGATGACCAGACTTTCTGGTCCAACTTCAGTGCCAAACCTCACAAATGCTCTTTTGGCTAAATAGGCACAAATTCCCACAGACACACTACACAATTCATAAGAAAACCTTCCAAGAAGGGTGGTGGGTGTTAAAACTGCAAAATGGGGAGGGACAACTCCATATTAATGCTTATAATTTTGGAATGAGATGTTTAACAAGCTCATATATTTGTGATGGTCAGATGCTCATATACTTTTGGCCATATAGTGTACCTCCCTGTTGGTCTATGGGATTGTGTATGGTTCCTCCATTCTTCTTCACCCCAGCAATTAATCATGTTTTAAAACTATACTCTGCCCAACATAGGTTTCACATGCCTTTTGAACTTGTGGCATCAATATATTGTTGTTTAATTTTGTTATTCTATTATTTCTGTTCATTTCTTATCCAATACAAATGCATTTAAAAAAATTAACCACAAATGTAAGAAAGATCCTCTTTGGACATAAAAATAGCAAGGAAAACGTGCATGTTTTAAAAAAAATAAAATATTTAGCTTATATATTATAGAAAATTAACATTTACATTAGATTAATCAAGCAGCTCAATCAAAAGGGGCTGTTATATGAACAATTGTGCTTAAGCAGGGATATCCTATGTTGTGAAAAAATCACAGTGGATTTTTTTTTATTGACAATTTAAAAAACAATACTTATTGGATCACATTTAAAAGAACTGGATCCTGAATTTGTTTCTCTATTCAGATTAAATATTGATATATCAGGATTACATAAATGCCAGATGATAGTTAATCAGATAAAAGAATAAAAAAATACACATATATTTTATATTTTTTTCTTGTTTTGCTTATATTTTTAAGATCCAAAGAATTCATAATTATGAAGAACGCAACTTGACTTTGAGTGAAATCCCTCATGATGTTGGAAAGCTACAGAAGATGAACAGAAATATTAAGCAAGATGAAGCGTTTGAAGTAGTAAATGAACCAACACAGCAACAAACTGCACATGGGCTATCCCTAAAATGCTCTGCTGCTGTTATCCATGGTGTAAAGAAAAAGTCAAGAATTTACAACTTAAAAAATAATTCTGTAATAGTTAACAAATCCTCACAGGGTATAAGCAAAATAAGTGACATGTCAAAGACAGATTTAAACCAGAAAATTCAACCCATTACAAATGAACACAAAATAAAAGCCAAAATAAGTAATAAGCAAATTGAAATTACAGAAGGTTCTTACAACAATTCCAAAGAAATTCTTATTAATAAAAGGCATGGTGTTCGCTCAATAGCGGGTAAGAAAACTGTAAAGAAACGCAGTGTTAAAAATAAAGAAAACCAGTCATCAGTATCATTTCATGGTCCGAATGCTATGAGCTTGGTAGAATTGACATACTCAGCAAATTTAGAAGGGACTGGCCACTCTATTGATTTAAATGCGATGGCAAGTAATTCTGGTTCTTTAGAAGACCACACTAAATCAAATGATTCTAATAGCTCATATGATTCAAGTGAATTGACTAACTCAATTGAATTAAGCATTTATACTGGTTCAACAGAATTGTATAAACCCTCTAGTTCAACTGAACTCACTATTTCAGGTGATTCTAAAAGTTCAATAAGTGAATCCAGTGACCAGAGTTTAAACAGAGATCAGAATACATCCAGTAGTTCTAGTGAACAGAACACAACCAGTAAACCCAGTGTTCAAAGTTCCTCCAGTGAATCTAGTGATAAAAATACATCCAGTGAATCCAGTGATCAGAGCTCCTCTAGTGAATCTAGTGATCAGAATACATCCAGTGAATCTAGTGATCAGAATACATCCAGTGAATCTAGTGATCAGAATACATCTAGTGAATCTAGTGATCAGAATACATCCAGTGAATCTAGTGATACAAATACACCCAGTGAATCTAGTGATAAGAATACATCCAGTGAATCTAGTGATCAGAATACATCCAGTGAATCTAGTGATCAGAATACATCCAGTGAATCTAGTGATCAGAATACATCTAGTGAATCTAGTGATCAGAATACATCCAGTGAATCTAGTGATAAGAATACATCTAGTAAATCTAGTGAACAGAATACATTCAGTGAATCTAGTAATAAGAATACTTCCAGTGAATCTAGTAACCAGAGTTCCTCTAGTGAATCTAGTGATCAGAATATATCCAGTGAATCTAGTAACCAGAGTTCCTCTAGTCAATCTAATCACCAGAAAACATCCAATGAATCTAGTAACCAGAGTTCCTGTAGTGACTCTAGTAATAATAATACATTTAGTGATCAGGAAACACCCAGTGAGTCTAGTCAATATAGTTCCTTTAGTGAATGTAGTGATCAGAATACAGCCATTAAATCCATTGATCAGAATACTCTAAGTGAATCTAATTAGAGTTTCTCCAGTAAATACTCTGGCCAGTATTCCTTCAATAAATCTAATGATCAGAATACATCTAATGAATCTAGTAACCAGAGTTCCCCTAGTGACTCTAGAAACCAGAGTTCTTCAAGTGAATCTAGTAACCAGAGTTTCTGTAGTGAATCTAGTAATAATAATAAATTTAGCACCCAGTGAATCTAGTCATCAGAGTTCCTCTAGTGAATGTAGTGATCAGAATGCAGCCTATGGGGCCTATTTATTAAAGGTCTTGCAGAAATGATCCGACAGTGCGGATCAGGTCCGCAAGACCTCGCTGAATGCGGAGAGCAATACGCTCACCGCATTTAACATTGCACCAGCAGCTTACAAGAGGGAGGTGTCAATCAACCCGATCGTACTCGATCGGGTTGATTTCCGGCAATTCCTGTCCGCCTCATCTGAGACCGTTTTAGACCGCTGCTTCATAACTGCTGTTTCTGGCGAGTCTGAAGACTCGCCAGAAACACGGGCCCACAAGCTCCGTTCGGAGCTTGATAAATGGACCCCAATGAATCCATTGATCAGAATTCTCACAGTGAATCTAATTTTTAGAGTTTCTCCAGTAAGTATTGCTTCAATAAATCTAATAATCAGAAATCTTGAAGTCCCCTAGTGAATACAGCAGTATGATTTTTACAGAATCCAACTGTAGCCAGTGGCGTCACTAGGGTTGGTGTCACCCGGTGCGGTAAGTCATGGTGTCACCCCCCCCCCCCCAGAAAGCAGACACACACAAAAACACAGGCAAACACACATACAAACACTCAGACACACTTAAAAACATACTGAGATGCACACACAAACACTCGGAAACACACTCAGACACACACACAAAAACACACACACAAAAACACTGACACACAAAAACTCAGACACACACATATAAAATATGTAAACTGCACTGCATTAATTATGAAGCTCATGCTCCCTGGCTCAGCAGAACATCAAATGAAAGATAAACAGAGCACTCTAAAATAAATCACTGAAGAAAAGGTTTAGGCGCACAAACTATGAAAATTCTGCTCTCTGACTCTGTTCCAAGTCTGTCAGTGCACAGCCCTGGGCCGCATGTCACTGAGCAGTGAGCACAGATAGGCAGGCAGGTTTAGGCTAGCAGCGCAACTTTGCAAGCCCCACGGCACACCCATAACATTCATAGTGAAATTGGGCAGGGGAGGAGCAAAGTACAAACAAGCAAAAGCAGCCAGGAAAACTATTTGTTGAAATTGCAGTACTGGCTCAAGGGGCAAAAAAATTGTGTGGCTACAACTTCCCCAGTCCCACTAATGTTCACAAATGCCAGCCTCTAATAAAATAATCTATGCATCTCAACATTGTATTTCTTTGAATTTCAATAAAATGTAAAAAAAAAAAAAAAATTTTTTTTTTTTTTTGGTTTCACCCCCTGGAGGGTGTCACCCGGGTGCGGCCCGCCCCCCCCCCCGCCCCCCCCTAGTGACGCCACTGACTGTAGCTTTTATAAGGTCAGCAGAGTTTTTTTTTTGTCAGAAAAGCAATAGTCAGCATGAAGTAGCTGCGTTAATGTTGTGAGCAAGAAAGCTCTTATACAAAGTATCTGTTTCAATTGCATGACTTGTATTTATTAGATATAAGCCTTCATAATACTTATTAATTACAAGTTGCAAAAGTTGCTTTCCTATTCACTATTGTTTAGATAAGTCTGAGTTCTATATGCCATTACTAAAAGGCTATCACTTTGTATCTTCCATATTTGTGATTTTGTGCATTTTTTACACACCAGAAAATATGTATATCTTATATATATCTTATGTAAATCTTATGTATATCTTATCTATATCTTATGTATATCTTGATGTAATCATTGTTAAAAAATAAATACATAAAACAAACAGATATTCAGAAGTGTAATTTTCATACTTTTTCAGTTGCTGTTTAAATCATAAAACATTTTCTTATTATTATTATTTATTATTATTATTATTATTATTATTACATCAGCGAAAACGGTAAAAAAAAAAAAAAACAGGTATATTTATGCCACAGTTTAAGTTCTTATCTAAGAATGAAAATGCAGGCAATTACTGGTATCAATATTTGCTTAGAGGAATATTAACTCAACAATTTCTATAACGCATATAAAAGAACAATATTTAAATTTGTTAAAAATATAGAAAAGTGTTATGTCTACACACAGCAAGTCCATAGAAGCTCACTGACTTATAAGGAAGACTTTCAGCAATGTTGGTGGGCGGTGACCCCCAAAAAATAAAAACAAAACATCTTTATTTTTTCAGCACAGGAAGATGCATTTAAAAAATAATTTAATGAATATTTCAATTCCTTCTCTTAGCTGAAAGAAAAAAAGAAAAAAAAAAACATGTTAATGTCTCATTAATTTTAGCCTAATTAGGGCCAGAGTGGAGCAGTATTTCACACTCCCGCTCGAGCATTAACTCAGCTAGATGGAAGCTTTTTGCGAGCGCTGGGTAGCGCTTGTATTACAACTTAAAAGTAAATAGTTTTCGTTTGTGTGCTAACCCGACTAGTGAAAAAAGTCAAACTTAGAATATTGCGTGTGCAATAGCCTATTCTCCCATAGAAGTCAATGGAGCAAAAAAAAACAAAGAAAAAAAAAAAAACCCTCTTCTCGCGCACAGCACACTTGAGAATAAGCGATCGGGTTTAACCCAACATGGAAATATGAATATTTCACATAGGAGAATATGTTCTTCACATAGGAGAATATGTTCTATTTATTCATAAATACATAGAGCATATTCTGCTATTTGCAGAACATTGAATGTAAAATATTTATAGTAAATACACAGTATAACACTGAATACTGCATAAATATGATTTTACATGTTTTCGTCTTCTTAAAGGGACAGTCTACACCAGAATGTTTATTGTTTTAAAAGATAGATAATCCCTTTATTACCCATTTCCTAGTTTTGCATAACCAACACAGTTATATAAATATACTTTTTACCTCTGTGATTACCTTGTATCTAAGCCTCTACAAACTGGCCCCCTTATTTCGGTTCTTTTGACAGACTTGCATTTTAGCCAATCATTGCTGACTCCTAGGTAACTCCATGTGCGTGAGCTCAATGTTATCTATATGACACACATGAACTAACACTCTCTAGTGGTGAAAAACTGTCAAAATGCATTCAGATAAGAAGAGGCGGCCTTCATGGTCTAAGAAATTAGCATATGAACCTCCTAGGTTTAGCTTTCAACTGAGAATACCAAGAGAACAAAGCAAAATTGGTGATAAAAGTAAATTGGAAAGTTGTTTAAAATCCATGCCCTATCTGACTCATGAAAGTTTATTTTGGACTAGACTGTTCCTTTAACTGCAAAGGGCTCCAATTAACTTATATATATACAGGGAGTGCAGAATTATTAGGCAAGTTGTATTTTTGAGGATTAATTTTATTATTGAACAACAACCATGTTCTCAATGAACCCAAAAAACTCATTAATATCAAAGCTGAATAGTTTTGGAAGTAGTTTTTAGTTTGTTTTTAGTTATAGCTATTTTAGGGGGATATCTGTGTGTGCAGGTGACTATTACTGTGCATAATTATTAGGCAACTTAATAAAAAACAAATATATACCCATTTCAATTATTTATTTTTACCAGTGAAACCAATATAACATCTCAACATTCACAGATATACATTTCTGACATTCAAAAACAAAACAAAAACAAATCAGTGACCAATATAGCCACCTTTCTTTGCAAGGACACTCAAAAGCCTGCCATCCATGGATTCTGTCAGTGTTTTGATCTGTTCACCATCAACATTGCGTGCAGCAGCAACCACAGCCTCCCAGACACTGTTCAGAGAAGTGTACTGTTTTCCCTCCTTGTAAATCTCACATTTGATGATGGACCACAGGTTCTCAATGGGCTTCAGATCAGGTGAACAAGGAGGCCATGTCATTAGATTTTCTTCTTTTATACCCTTTCTTGCCAGCCACGCTGTGGAGTACTTGGACGCGTGTGATGGAGCATTGTCCTGCATGAAAATCATGTTTTTCTTGAAGGATGCAGACTTCTTCCTGTACCACTGCTTGAAGAAGGTGTCTTCCAGAAACTGGCAGTAGGACTGGGAGTTGAGCTTGACTCCATCCTCAACCCGAAAAGTCCCCACGAGCTCATCTTTGATGATACCAGCCCAAACCAGTACTCCACCTCCACCTTGCTGGCGTCTGAGTCGGACTGGAGCTCTCTGCCCTTTACCAATCCAGCCACGGGCCCATCCATCTGGCCCATCAAGACTCACTCTCATTTCATCAGTCCATAAAACCTTAGACAAAATCAGTCTTGAGATATTTCTTGGCCCAGTCTTGACGTTTCAGCTTGTGTGTCTTGTTCAGTGGTGGTCGTCTTTCAGCCTTTCTTACCTTGGCCATGTCTCTGAGTATTGCACACCTTGTGCTTTTGGGCACTCCAGTGATGTTGCAGCTCTGAAATATGGCCAAACTGGTGGAAAGTGGCATCTTGGCAGCTGCACGCTTGACTTTTCTCAGTTCATGGGCAGTTATTTTGCGCCTTGGTTTTTCCACACGCTTCTTGCGACCCTGTTGACTATTTTGAATGAAACGCTTGATTGTTCAATGATCACGCTTCAGAAGCTTTTCAATTTTAAGAGTGCTGCATCCCTCTGCAAGATATCTCACTATTTTTGACTTTTCTGAGCCTGTCAAGTCCTTCTTTTGACCCATTTTGCCAAAGGAAAGGAAGTTGCCTAATAATTATGCACACCTGATATAGGGTGTTGATGTCATTAGACCACACCCCTTCTCATTACAGAGATGCACATCACATAATATGCTTAATTGGTAGTAGGCTTTCGAGCCTATACAGCTTGGAGTAAGACAACATGCATAAAGAGGATGATGTGGTCAAAATACTCATTTGCCTAATAATTCTGCACTCCCTGTATATATATATACAATATAATATAATACATATAAACACACACACACACACACACATATATATATATATATATATATATATATATATATATATATATACATATATAGATACGTATTACATATCCATCTTTAGACATGTATATGTACTGTACATATCTTTATGTTAAAGCCCTTTGCTTGCCTCATATATTTAAACCTAATAATGTTTTTGTGCAATATTTGTTTTAATAATTTTTATTAGATAGTGTTATTTTGAGCGAAACTGTACTTTGTAATGTATTTTTTATGTTTTGTGCAACTTTTTTGTTTTGATTAAACAGTTAAAGGGACAGTCAAGTCCAAACAAACTTTCATGATTTAAATAGGGAAAGTAATTGTAAACAACTTTCCAATTTACTTTTATTACCAATTTTGCTTTGTTCTTTTGGTATTCTTAGTTGAAAGCTAAACCTAGGAGGTTCATATGCTAATTTCTTAGACCTTGAAGGCCGCCTCTAATCGGAAAGCATTTTGACAGTTTTTCACCACTAGAGGGCGTTAGTTCATGTGTTTCACATAGATAACATTGAGCTAAGGCACGTGAAGCTCCTAGGAGTCAGCACTGATTGGCTAAAAATGCAAGTCTGTCAAAAGAACTGAAATTAGGGGGCAGTCTGCAGAGGCTTGGATACAAGGTAATCACAGAAATAAAAAGTATATTATTATAACTGTGTTGGCTATGCAAAACTGGAGAATGTGTAATAAAGGTATTATCTACATTTTTAAACAACAAAAATTCTGGTGTTTACTGTCCCTTTAAGTCTATCGACCCTACACTACTGTGTCTTTAATCATCAAAAAGGGGTTAAACACATAGAAGAAGTATTGCTTTGGCCCATCTAATATTTGCACATCTAAGTCATCCTGAGTAGCACTCCTACTGAGTGTTTAACCCCTTTGTGGTTTTAGTGTAGGGTCAATAGTGTGTAAGTTTTATGCTTTAATTTAAAGTATTATTTTTTTAAACTCCCCAAAAAAATTTAATTGACATGGGAGAAGTGCTGAGTAGTTTGCATTAAAGGAACATTAACCCCACAATTTGTCTTTCATGACTCAGATAGGGCATGCACTTTTAATCAACTTTCTAATTTACTTCTATTATGTAGTTAGCTTTTTTATCTTGATATCCTCTGTTGAAAGCATACCTAGGTAGGCTCAGGAGCAGAAATGCACTATTGGAGCCAATGATCCCTCTAAGGCCAGTTTTGTGAGTGGCCCAGCAGTGACAAAGTTAATAAGAGAACCATATGTTGCAGTCTGCATTGTGCAGTGTTTGCTAATTGCGGGGTGTGGTTCCCTAATTAACTGTTTCACTGCTGGGCCACTCACAAAACTGGACTTAGAGGAAACACTGACTGGGAGCTAGCTGCTGATTGGTGGCTGCACATATATGCTGCTTGTCATTTGCTCCCATAGTACATTGCTGCTCCCTCAACAAAGAATATCAAGAGATCAAAGTGAATTTGATAATAGAAGTAAATTGTAAATTGCTTAAAATCTTATGCTCCTAAAATATTTTAGGTTTCATGTCCCTTTAATTAAGTACCCATATTTTTATCCAATAGGATAAATAAAAATAATCAACAAATTGCATGTTTATTACACAATACAATAGCAATCACCAACAGATCCGCCCATAATCCAAAATGATCCGATTCTTCAAGCTATACGGCTAGATTACGAGTTTTGCGTTAGGCTTAAAAGCAGTGTTGGCCAGTCCTAACGCTGCTTTTTAACGCCCGCTGGTATTACGAGTCTTGCAGGTACAGGTGTACCGCTCACTTTTATGGCCAAACTTGGAAATACCGCAAATCCACTTACGTAAATTGCTTATCCTATTTTTTCAATGGGACTTGCATAGCGCCGGTATTACGAGTCTGCCAAAAAGTGAGCGGTAAACCCTCTCCTGTAAAGACTGGTACCAAATTTTAAAGTCAGTAGTTGACAGTTTTATGGTACAACACTGAAAACTCTTAACTAAAGTGCTAAAAAGTACACTAACACCCATAAACTACCTATTAACCCCTAAACCGAGGCCCTCCCGCATCGCAAACACTAAAAAAACTTTTTAACCCCTAATCTGCCGAACCGGACATCGCCGCCACTATAATAAATATATTAACCCCTAAACCGCCGCACTCCCACCTCGCAAACACTAGTTACATTTTATTAACCTCTAATCTGCCATCCATAACATCGCCGCCACCTACCTACATTTATTAACTCCCCAATGTCGCTGCCACTATTCTAAATGTATTAACCCCGAAACCTAAGTCTAACCCTAACCCTAACCCCCCCTAACTTAAATATAATTTAAATAAATCTAAATAAAATTCCTATCATTAACTAAATTATCCCTATTTAAAACAAAATACTTAGCTATAAAATAAACCCTAAGCTAGCTAGCTTGTAACTAATAGTTACATTGTATCTAGCTTAGGGTTTATTTTTATTTTACAGGCAAGTTTGTATTTATTTTAACTAGGTAGAATAGTTACTAAATAGTTATTAACTATTTAATAGCTACCTAGCTAAAATAAATACAAAAGTACCTGTAAAATAAAACCTAACGTAAGTTACACTAACACCTAACACTACACTATAATTAAATTAATTCCCTAAATTAAATACAATTAAATAAAATTAGCTAAAGTACAAAACCCTCCCCCACTAAATTACAGAAAATAATAAACAAATTACAAGATTTTTAAACTAATTACACCTAATCTAATCCCCCTAACAAAATAAAAAAGCCCCCCAAAATAAAAAAGTCCTACTTTACACTAAATTACAAATAGCCCTTAAAAGGGCCTTTTGCGGGGCATTGCCCCAAAGTAATCAGCTCTTTTACCTTTTAAAAAAATTACAAATCCCCCCCCAACATTAAAACCCACCGCCCACACAACCAACCCTACTCTAAAACCCACCCAATACCCCCTTAAAAAAAACCTAACACTAACCCCTTGAAGATCACCTTACCGGGAGAAGTCTTCATCCAACTGGGCTGAAGTCCTCAACGAAGCTGGGAGAAGTCTTCATCTAAGCTGGGCAAAGTGGTCCTCCAGACGGGCAGAAGTCTTCATCCAGACGGCATCTTCTATCTTCATCCATCCGGCGCGGAGCGGGTCCATCTTCAAGACATCCGACGCGGAGCATCCTCTTCATCTGACGGCTAACACAGAATGAAGGTACCTTTAAGTGATGTCATCCAAGATGGCGACCCTTCAATTCCGATTAGCTGATAAAATTCTATCAGCCAATCGGAATTAAGGTAGAAAATCAATAGGATTGAATTCTATCAGCCAATCGGAATTTAAGGGACGCCATCTTGGATGACATCACTTAAAGGTACCTTCATTCTGTGTTAGCCGTCGGATGAAGAGGATGCTCCACGTCGGAAGTCTTGAAGATGGACCCGCTCCGCGCCGGATGGATGAAGATAGAAGATGCCGTCTGGATAAAATCTTCTGCCCGTCTGGAGGACCACTTCGCCCGGCTTAGATGAAGACTTTTCCCGGCTTCGTTGAGGACTTTGGCCCGGTTGGATGAAGACTTCTCCCGGTAAGGTGATCTTCAAGGGGTTAGTGTTAGGTTTTTTTAAGGGGGTATTGGGTGGGTTTTAGAGTAGGGTTGGTTGTGTGGGTGGGGGTTTTAATGTTGGGGGGGATTTGTAAAAAAGTTTACAGATAAAAGAGCTGATTACTTTGGGGCAATGCCCTGCAAAAGGCCCTTTTAAGGGCTATTTGTAATTTAGTGTAGGGTAGGGCTTTTTTATTTTGGGGGGGCTTTTTTATTTTGTTAGAGGGATTAGATTAGGTGTAATTAGTTTAAAAATCTTGTAATTTGTTTATTATTTTCTGTAATTTAGTGGGGGGGTTTTATGTACTTTAGCTAATTTTATTTAATTGTATTTAATTGTATTTAATTTAGGGAATTAATTTAATTATAGTGTAGTGTTAGGTGTTAGTGTAACTTACGTTAGGTTTTATTTTACAGGTACTTTTGTATTTATTTTAGCTAGGTAGTTTATTAAATAGTTAATAACTATTTAGTAACTATTCTACCTAGTTAAAATAAATACAAACTTGCCTGTAAAATAAAAATAAACCCTAAGCTAGATATAATGTAACTATTAGTTATATTGTAGCTATCTTAGGGTTTATTTTATAGGTAAGTATTTAGTTTTACATAGGAATAATTTAGTTAATGATAGGAATTTTAATTAGATTTATTTAAATTATATTTAAGTTAGGGGGGGTTAGGGTTAGACTTAGGTTTAGGGGTTAATAAATTTAGAATAGTGGCGGCGACATTGGGGGCGGCAGATTAGGGGTTAATAAATGTAGGTAGGTTGCGGCGACATTGTGGAAGGCAGATTAGGGGTTAATAAATATAATCTAGGTGGCGGCGATGTTGCGGGAAGCAGATTAGGGGTTAATAAGTATAATATAGGTGGCGGCGGTGTCCGGAGCGGCAGATTATGGGTTAATAATATAATGCAGGTGTCGGCGATGTCGTGGGAGGCAGATTAGGGGTTAATTAAGTATAAGATTAGGGGTGTTTAGACTCGGGTTCATGTTAGGGTGTTAGGTGTAGCCATAAATTTTATTTCCCCATAGGAATCAATGGGGCTGCGTTAGGAGCTAAACGCTGCTTTTTTGCAGGTGTTAGACTTTTTTTCAGCTGGCTCTCCCCATTGATACCTATGGGGAAATCGTGCACAAGCACGTTACACCAGCTCACCGCTGACTTAAGCAGCGTTGGTATTGGAGTGAGATTTTGAGCAAAATTTTGCTCTACGCTCACTTTTTGCCTTTTAACGCCGGGTTTGTAAAAAACTGTAAGTGAGCAGTGAGAGAAAACTGCTCGTTAGCACCACACCCCTGTTACCGCAAAACTTGTAATCTAGCCTATAGTTAGCGAACAGCCAAAAATTGTATATACCAGGGCTCCTACCCTTAGGAGCAAATTAGCACCCAGTAAAAGGGTTAAACATAAAAATATGGGTTCTCTCAGTACAAAAGAGAAACCTAAAACGTTTTTAGGACATATAGGTATTTTCAAATGTAGTAAAATAGGATGTAACACGTGCAGATACATAACATCTGGCAAAAAATCTTTCAAATCCAACTCTACAGGTGAAAATTTTGAAATCTCCAGATTCTTTAATTATGACTCTAGCTTTATCGTATATGTACTTGAATGTATATGTGGGGTCCAATATGTAGGTCGCACCTCCAGAAAGGCTCGTACCCATTGGGGGGAACACTGGCAGAACTGCAAAAATTGTAAAAAGAAAAATATCAAACATAGCATGCCCGATCACTGCCTCACTAAACACGATGGTAATCATCAATTTTTTTAATTTTTACCCCATTGACTATATTCCTCCCTCTACAGATTATAACCAGCTCATTAAAATGAGACAACGTGAGACCTTTTGGATACATAAATTAAATACTCTCAGCTAGATTACAAGTTTTGTCGGTAAAGACTAGCGGTGCTAATGCTCCTTTTTTTCCAGCGCTCACTTTAAACAACGCTGGTATTACAAGTTTTCTGCATGGCTGCGTTAGCCTCAGAAAAGTGAGCATTGAGCAAATTTAGCACCACTTCTCCCTGTAATACCAGCGTTGCTTACGGTAGCGGTAAGCTGGCTAAAACGTGCTCGTGCACGATTTCCCCATAGGAAACAATGGGGCTGAGCTGGCTGAAAAAAAACCTAACACCTGCAAAAAAGCAGCGTTCAGCTCCTAACGCAGCCCCATTGTTTCCTATAGGGAAATACTTTCTAAGTCTACACCTAACACCCTAACATGAACCCTGAGCCTAAACACCCCTAACCTTACACTTATTAACCCCTAATCTGCCGCCCCCAACATCCTCGCCACCTGCATTATATTATTAACCCCTAACCTGCCGCTCCGGACACTGCCGCCACCTACATTATAGTTATGAACCCCTAATCTGCCACCCCCAACGTCGCTGCCACCTACCTACAATTATTAACCCCTAATCTGCCGACCGGACATCGCCGCCACTATAATAAATGTATTAACCCCTAAACCGCCGCACTCCCGCCTCGGAAACACTCCCTAGTTTTTATTAACCCCTAATCTGCCCCCCCCCAACATTGCAGACACCTACCTACAATTATTAACCCCTAATCTGCCGACCCTAACGTCGCCGCTACTATAATAAAGTTATTAACCCCTAAACCTAAGTCTAACCCTAAACACCCCCTAAATCAAATATAATTTAAATACATCTAAATAAAATTACTATACTTAAATAAATTATTCCTATTTAAAAATAAATACTTACCTATAAAATAAACCCTAATATAGCTACAATATAACTAATAGTTACATTGTAGCTATTTTAGGATTTATATTTATTTTATAGGAAACTTTGTATTTATTTTAACTAGGTACAATAGTTATTAAATAGTTAATAACTATTTAATAGCTAACTAGTTAAAATAATTACCTGTAAAATAAATCCTAACCTATGTTACAAATACACCTAACACTACACTATCAATAAATTAATTAAATAAATTAACTACAATTATCTAAAATAAAATACAATTAAATAAACTAAACTATATTACAAAAAGCAAACACTAAATTACAAAAAATAAAAAAATATTACAAGAAGTTTAATCTAATTACACCTAATCTAAACCCCCCAAAATAATAAAATTCCCTATCCTTAACTAAATTACAAATAGCCCTTAAAAGGGCCTTTTGCGGGGCATTGCCCCAAAGTAATCAGCTCTTTTACCAGCCCTTAAAAGGGCTTTTTGCGGGGCATTGCCCCAAAGTAATCAGCTCTTTTACCTGTAAAAAAAAAAATACAATACCCCCCAACATTAAAACCCACCACCCACATACCCCTACTCTAAAACCCACCCGATCCCCCCTTAAAAAAACCTAACACTAACCCCCTGAAGATAACCCTACCTTGAGCCGTCTTCACCCAGCCGTGCCGAACTCTTCATCCAATCCGGCAAGAAGAGGTCCTCCAGAGGGTCCGAAGTCTTCATCCTATCCGGGCAGAAGAGGACATCCAGACCGGAAGAAATCTTCATCCAAGCGGCATCTTCTTTCTTCATCCTTCCGGCGCGGAAAATCTTCCTTGCCCGATGACTAGACGATGAATGACGGTTCCTTTAAATGACGTCATCCAAGATGGCGTCCCTCGAATTCCGATTGGCTGATAGGATTCTATCAGCCAATCGGTATTAAGGTAGGAAAAATCCGATTGGCTGATTCAATCAGCCAATCGGATTGACCTCGCATTCTATTGGCTGTTCCGATCAGCCAATAGAATGCAAGGTCAATCCAATTGGCTGATTGGATCAGCCAATCGGATTGAACTTCAATCCAATTGGCTGATTGACTCAGTCAATCGGATTTTTTCCTACCTTAATTCCGATTGGCTGATAGAATCCTATCAGCCAATCGGAATTCGAGGGATGCCATCTTGGGTGACGTCATTTAAAGGAACCTTCATTCATCGTCGGGCAAGGAGGATGTTCCGTGTCGGAGGTCTTCAAGATGGTGCCCCTCCGCTCCGGAAGGATGAAGAAAGAAGATGCCGCTTGGATGAAGATTTCTTCCAGTCTGGATGTCCTCTTCTGCCCGGATAGGATGAAGACTTCGGACCCTCTGGAGGACCTCTTCATGCCGTATTGGATGAAGAGTTCAGCATGGCTGGGTGAGGACGGCTCAAGGTAGGGTGATCTTCAGGAGGTAAGTGTTAGTTTTTTTTTTAAGGGGGGATGTGGGTGGTGGGTTTTAATGTTGGGGGGGTATTGTATTTCTTTTTTTTTACAGGTAAAAGAGCTGATTACTTTGGGGCAATGCCTCGCAAAAGGCCCATTTAATGGCTATTTGTAATTTAGTTTAGGATAGGGAATTTTATTATTTTGGGGGGCTTTTTTATTTTATAAGGGGGATTAGATTAGGTGTAATTAGATTAAACTTCCTGTAATATTTTTTTATTTTTTGTAATTTAGTGTTTGTTTTTTTTTGTAATATAGTTTAGTTTATTTAATTGTATTTTAATTTAGATAATTGTAGTTAATTTATTCAATTAATTTATTGATAGTGTAGTGTTAGGTGTATTTGTAACTTAGGTTAGGATTTATTTTACTATTGTACCTAGTTAAAATAAATACAAAGTTGCCTGTAAAATAAATATAAATCCTAAAATAGCTACAATGTAACTATTAGTAATATTGTAGCTATATTAGGGTTTATTTTATAGGTAAGTATTTATTTTTAAATAGGAATAATTTATTTAATTATAGTAATTTTATTTAGATGTATTTAAATTATATTTAACTTAGGGGGGTGTTAAGGTTAGGGCTAGACTTAGGTTTAGGGGTTAATAACTTTATTATAGTAGCAGCGACGTTGGGGACGGCAGATTAGGGTTTAATAATTGTAGGTAGGTGGCGGCGATGTTAGGGATGGCAGATTAGGGGTTAATAAAATTTATTATAGTGTTTGCGAGGTGGGAGTGTGGCGGTTTAGGGGTTAATACATTAATTAGTGGCGGCGATGTCCGGTCGGCAGATTAGGGGTTAATAAGTGTTGGTAGGTGGCGGCGACGTTGGGGGGGGCAGATTAGGGGTTAATAACTATAATGTAGTTGTCGGCGATGTTAGGGGCAGCAGATTAGGGGTTCATAGGTATAATGTAGGTGGCGGCGATGTCCGGTCGACAGATTAGGGGTTAAAAAAAAATATTTTAGTGTTTGCGATGTGGGGGGTCTCGGTTTAGGGGTTCATAGGTAGTTTATGGGTGTTAGTGTACTTTGTAGCACTTTAGTTAAGAGATTTATGTTCCGCGTTAGCCCATAAAACTCTTAACTACTGACTTTTATATGCGGTAGGAGTCTTGGAGGTAGAGGCTGTACCGCTCACTTCTTCCAAGACTTGTAATACCAGCGTTAGGCAAATCCCATTAAAAAGATAGGATACACAATTGATGTAAGGGGATTTGCGGTATGGAAAAGTCACGGAAAAAAGTGCCTAACTCGTAATACAAGCGGGTGTTAAAAAGCAGCATTAGGACCCCTTAACGCTGCTTTTTAAAGCTAACGCCGAACTCGTAATCTAGCCGTCTGTTTCCTACAGGTCTTAATTCTAATGTAAATTTGGTAGCTTTCAATTGATTGCTCTATATTCAAATTCAATGATCTTCTTTAAACATGTGCACTCTAATTTCCTTTTTACCATCAAGTTCATTTATACATGTGCGTTTTAACATCCATTTAAACATGTGCGCTCTTTTAAATATGAGCACCCTAACATCTACTTTTTCACCATTAGTTCGCTTACATGTAAGAGTGAGAATCATGCTTCGAACTCCCCGCACATTTGCGTTTTCCATTTTCTCTTGTTGACAAACACACATGCATGGGGTATTTTTCTCCATATTTTCTCTGTGGTATAAATTTTAAAATAGTTTTAATATTATGTTACCAGTCGCTATATTACCTTGCCGCTACAAACTGTTTATATGACTGATTAAATGTAAATAATACATTGATTGCAATCTTGAGATCGCTAGCTATCTGTAATTTTTATAATTATAATTTGTGTTATTTATTGTTTAGATGATCAACTTATTCTCTTTATATAACACTACCGTTTGCCCTTTTTTGTGTATATGTTTCTATTTTTCAGATGGACCCACATATGTAGCGATATTTCCTCTGATATAGATTAATACATTGCTTGTATTATGCTGTCAGCCTCTACAATTATTTGTTCCTAATTTTATGTTACTTATTGTGTACATTGATATCTCTTGATATGAGTATCATTTTAGTGCTGTCATTATGTTACTTTTTTGTCAATTGTGCAGCTATATATTATTTTTTGTCTTATTGGTCTATCCCCTGTTTACCATTGGTTATCTAATTATCCAATGACATCCGTTGTTTGTTTTTTAAAAGCCTCTGCGAAAGCATGTCATGTATTCAGCCTGAGGAAACGGCCAGAGCAATACGGCCGAGAAACGCGTTGCTAAGCATATTAAAACCTGTTTATACTTACTCGGATGTCCTGCTTTATTATCCATACATTGTTTTCAATTCAAATCACCAATATCAAGATCAGATGCCACTCCAGCATTGTACTTGCTACAGTAATTACCATTGCAGTTTGACCGTTTGGGCTCTGTTCCTGGAACCTGTTACAAGACAGACACTGGACTGGCGATCTAAGGATTGTACCTGCTGTGGATCGCATACCATCCTCTGAACCACTGAAGTACTGAAAATATTTCCATGATTTTTCACAAAGTAAGAACCTACAATTTTCCATTATTATATTTTCTTTTCTTTTTTTTTTTAAATTCTGTTTATTAAGAATCTGTTTTCGGATTACAACATAGTTTTCAGACATACAAAACAAAGCAATTTTCTTAAAAGGTATATTGGTCTAGTATACAGATTTTTTTTTAAATTTAGCGTAATGAAATTATAAGCATTTCAAAAGTAACTGTTGTGTCTCAGTATATGTTAAATTTCTTCTCTTTTCTTCTGCAGGGTTGAGGTTAAAGATTAGTAATGTATTAGCTCTGGATCAGTTGGTGTTATTACTAAGCATTTTACCTAGTTGTTCTCTGCTTACTCCCCAATGGTTGGCTGGAGTTTGGTGAGGTTTCTAATGTGATCATCCCACATTGCTTGTAATTCTATGAAATTATTCCTTTTGCCACATTTAAACGAGCTTTACTCTTCTAGTTCAATTAGTTCTGTGATTTTGTTTCTCCACATTACAAGGTCCGGAACTTCTTTTGACTTCCAGTTCTTGGCAATGAGGATGTTTGCACTATTCGTAAAAATTCGAAAGAGATGATTGAGGTGTTTGATAGGGAGTCGGTAAGATTTATTTAACAGCCATATCTGAGGGTCAGATGGGATAGGAGTCTGTAAGATGTTCTCAATTTCTTGTATAATGTTATACCAGTATTGGTTTATTTGGGAGCACCCCCACCACATATATCCCATTCCGATTCCCACATGCCCACGCCTCCAGCACCTGTTATTAGTAGTGGGAAACAGTCGGTGTAGTTTTCTAGGAGTCATATACCAGCAATGCAGTATTTTGTAGTTAATTTCCAGAATGGAAGCAGAAGTAGAAGACTTCTTAGTGTTAGAAAACATATTAACTGCTGTTTGTGGTAGTATTATAACTCCTAGTTCTCTTTCCCACATTTCTATGGAGTATGGTAAGTTCCCGGGGAGGGGTTGTGTGAGAAATTTATGTATAAGAGAGATTTAGTGTTTTACTGGAGTGTTGGATAGGTAGAGTTTTTCGATATTAGTGGGAGAACGGGTCATGTTGCGGGAATGTTTGTGTGTGGAGATGTAGTTATGTAGTCTCTATAAGAAAACCATTTCCTGACCCAATTATGTCCTCTGTCTATTTGCTGGTCTTGGGTGCATATTATTATTATTATACTTTATATATGAAGCGCCAACATATTCCGCAGGGCTGTCCATGGATACAGTTCATTTAAATAAAACGATGATATAAAACTTGTAAGAGACAGGACACAATTTACAAACACAAACAGGAGGAATTGAGGGCCCTATTCCCATGGGAATTTACAATCTAGAATGGTTTTGTCTATAGTTATGTGGTAGATTAGAATGTCTTAAGTTGGGTGTTCTAGATGATGTTGCTTCCCTAACTTACATTATATTTTATTTTTTATTTTAAAACCTCCCTAGATTTACTCAAACATAGACAATTCATAAAAAAAGTTATTTAGCAGCTTGGCTGCAACACGTTACTTGTGCAATTTGCTGCAGCCAAGTATTAAAGTTATTCATACCAAGAACTCTATACTTATAGTCTAATACGTATGTCAGCTGAGCTCTCATTGTCTTTGTAGATTTAAAACATTTCAAAATGAAAGAAGAAAAAATAACAGTCATAAGAGAGATTAAAACATTTTAAACTCACCAAAGCAGTTAGTTGTTCTTTAACTTAAGCTATCCGGTATCTTGATACATTAATGATGACATCACATACCAGATCAACATTCACTAATCAGCTTTCTATACAAGTGATATTACCTAGATATTACCTAAACATTTGTTTGTCATTTAATTTCATCAATGCAGAGCTATCGTACTCTCCTATTGGAAAGCTAATCTTAAAGGGACAGTCTATTTAAAATAAAAACTTTCATGATTCAGATAGGGCATTCAATTTTAAACAACTTTTCAATTTACTTTTGTCATCTAATTTGCTTTGTTCTCTTGGTATTCTTTGTTAAAAACTAAACCTAGGTAGGCTCATATGCTAATTTCCAAGCCCTTGAAGGCCGCCTCTTATTTCAGTGAATTTTGACAGTTTTAACAGCTAGATTGTCCTAGTTTCATGTGTGCCATATATATATACCATTGTGCTCACTCCTGTGGAGTTACCAAGGAGTCAGCACTGAGTGGCTAAAATGCAAGTCTGTCAAAAGAACTGAACTAAGGGGGCAGTCTACAGAGGCTTAGATACAAGGTAATCACAGAGCCCTTGAAGGCCGCCTCTAATTTCAGTGAATTTTGACAGTTTTTACAGCTAGATTGTCCTAGTTTCATGTGTGCCATATATATATACCATTGTGCTCACTCCTGTGGAGTTACCAAGGAGTCAGCACTGAGTGGCTAAAATGCAAGTCTGTCAAAAGAACTGAACTAAGGGGGCAGTCTACAGAGGCTTAGATACAAGGTAATCACAGAGGTAAAAGGTATATTAATATAACCGCCTCAGTTTTGCAAAACTGGGGATTGGGTAATAAAGGGATTATCTATTGTTTTAAACACAAAGGGCTAGATTACAAGTGGATCGCTAAATATCGCTTTTCAAGTTGAAAGCAATGTGAACACAAAGCATTGCACTCAAAAGAGAGTGCTTCCGTAAGCTTAAATGGAGCCTCGTTGTCGCGCAGCGCAGGGGGTAAGTAGCACAGCAATGGGCAGCAAATGTTAAATACTGTATATATGCATATGACTATATACATATATATTTATGTGTTAATATGTGTATATATATATATATATATATATATATATATATATATATATATATATATATATATATACATATTAACACATAAATATATATGTATATAATCATACACACATATATATATATATATATATATATATATATATATATATATATATATATAACACACAGTTTCCATAGACCTCAATATAAAGGCACTAATTTAGTGCTCCACTTGTAATCTAGCCCTAAATATTCTGGAGTATACTGTCCCTTTAATCATGTGTACTCATTCCATTTAGCTATCAATTTCTTTGCTTTTTCTGTGTAATATATAAAAAAGCATTAGTGTGCAGAAATACCGAAACATTTGGAAAAAAAACAAACTATCATGCAGAAAAACATATTTTATTTCATTATATATATATATAGTTAGTCGCTTGAACAAGATCTCTTGTGGACTGGAATGTCAGTCATAAAAAAATAAACCAAACTTTAACTATTGCTTTAATGTTACTTAGTTCTGAATATTATTTGTAGTTTCCATCTACTTTTAATTCATTTTTACAAAAAGTATTGGTTATTTTACATTACTATGTTGCCTATGTAAATACATCATGTATAGGAATTTTTTGGCTAAATTAAGTTTTTAATTCTATAGTTACTAAATGAAATGAAGATAGAACAAACAATTTGTTTAAAAATCTACTTAAAATAGTTTTGGAGGGAAATAGCAGATGAAAGGATTTTTTCTACACTCTACTAACCCATCCAGTATCATTATATGTTGGCATCTGTGACCAAACCCTTCCAGTAAATCAAGACCTTCAATTATACAGAATGAAACAAACATGTTGGCCTTAGAGGGATGTTTTATGTAAACTGTGTGGCCATGCTTACTGTTGATATTGCTGGACTTCATGGAGACAAGCCGCTCTATGACCTCAGAAAAAGACATTTGATTGGTTAATGATGAAAAAGGAGTAGCTTATATTGCAACATGTCAAATTAGCTAACCAGGACAAATCAGTGCTCCTTCATTCTAAGCTTCAGAATTCCAACAATAAGGTAAGGCGCTCTTGCCATATGAAACCTTTCACATTATAAATGTGAAATATTTATGTACTATATATACTGTATATATATGTGTGTGTGTGTGTGAACAGTTGTTAAGAGATTCTGTATAATATATAATCACAGAGAATGTGATTAGTGAGGAAGATTTTTTTATTTATTTTATTCCAAATCAGAAGTATATTTTTGTTGTATTTTATGTTGGTTTAGGTCTGACCTTCACTAACAGGAATCTTTATTTTCTAATAAAGGGCTCTAAAAGAATGTATTTTTATATAAGTTTGAAAATGAGTGGGCAACAAAACACTTATTGTGGAAAAGCAGACATGAAGGGGATGACGCAACTGATGAAGGGCAGGTTGTTGCCAGAAACGTTGTGTGTGTTTCTACAAAGGATGTTTTATTATGTGGTACCTTTTGGGTATAAATATATATGCTCAGTCTTATTTTGACTACATGGACAAGATGGGGTTTAGTACAAATCGTTTGCAATTTATTGCATTAACAGATAATTTTGTTCTTATTATTACTATTATTTTCATTAATTATTATCATTTTTCTTTCTACCATGACATTATGATTCAGGTACAGAGAAAGGCTTGAAAATACACCACTAAGGAAATTGTTTTTGGAGAATGTGTTGCTAGCTATAATGTACATCTATGTGAAAGTGACTTTAAATGCATTTATTTGAAAATAAAGAGAAAGGAGTGTCTAAAGAAACAGACATTGGAGCTGGGAATGAAAAGTAAATAAAGGGAAACCCATTTAGAATGTAGAGTGGGCACTGAGATTTAAACCATTTCCTCCTTTATATTAATTACGTACAGCTGTGTTAACATTAAAGGGATATGAAACACCCCAAAAATATTTTATTATTTGGACATAACATAGAATTTTAAAAAAAAGTTTCCAATTTACTTCTATCAAATTTGCTTTGTTCCCATGGTATCCTTTGTTGAAGATATACCTAGGTAGGCGTCTGGAGCACTACATGGCAGGAAATAGTGCTGTCATCTTGTGCTCTTGAAAATGGATAATATTCTTGCAAAGCTGCTGCCATATAGTGCTCTAGACACGTGCACGCTCCTGAGCTTACGTACCTGCTTTTCAATGAAAGATACCAAGAGAACACAGGAAATTTGATAATAGAAGTCAATTAGAAAGGTTTTTAAAATTGCATGCACTATCAAAATCATCAAAGAAAAGTTTTAGGTTTTATATCCCTTTAAGGTTTCTTATCAATAATGTTGAACCTAATTTTTTAACCTACAAGAAAAAGTTGTCATTAAAGGAACACTGAAACCAATTTTTTTCTTTCGTGATTCAGATAGAGCATGAAATTTTAAGCAACTTTCTAATTTACTCCTATTATCAATTTTTCTTCATTCTCTTGGTATCTTTATTTGAAAAGCAAGAATGTAAGTTTAGATGCTGACCCATTTTTGGTGAACAACCTGGGTTGTTCTTGCTGATTGGTGGATAAATTCATCCACCAATAAAAAAAGTGCTGTCCAGAGGTAAGGAACCAAACAAAAAGCGTAGATGCCTTGTTTTTCAAATAAAGATAACAAGAGAACGAAGAAAAATTGATAATAGGAGTACATTAGAAAGTTGCTTAAAATTGCATGCTCTATCTGAATCATGAAAGAAAAAATTTGGGTTCAGTGTCCCTTTAACAAATACAAATTGTCAACACAAAAATTTCATGCTGTTAAAGGGATAGAAAAGTCAAAAAGGAAATGTGCATGGGTGCACCTTTTAGGTGGTGGAGAGGTTAAGGAGCTGCGTTCTTATGGGCCTTTGAAGTAGACTTGTGCGCAGCGGAAATATTTGTTTCGGAACTCAGATTTATTCGAATTTCGTTTTCGGATCGATTCTAAATCGGATACATTTGAATGTATTCGTTTTGGATTCATTCGGATTCTAATAAATTCTGATGTACTCGGATGTATTCGGTTCGGATTCGATTCGTAAATTCGGAAGTTCGGTATATGTTAGGTGGGATGTGCTGTGTATTAGACTAGTATTATGTACTGTATATTAGGTGTAACCCATCTGAATCAACATAAGTACCAACCTCACAGGTACCAGCTACACAATATGCACAGAGCTAGCAGAGGTATATAACCTAATATACAGTACATAATACTAGTCTAATACACAGCACATCCCACCTAAATACCAACCTCACAGGTACCAGCTACATAATGCACCCTGCACAGAGCTAGCAGAGTGATATAACCTAATATACTGTACAATACTAGTGTAATTGTGATTAGTCCATGGCCATTCGAATGTAACGGATAAATCCGAACTAATTCTGACTTATTCATTACAAATGCATTCAGATTAATTTAGTTTCGTTGCTAGGGTAATTCAGAAATTCGAATCGTTCCGAAGCTCCGAATTTGACAAATTCATCCGAATTTCGATTTGGAATGAAACAAAACGCACGTCTACTCTGAAGCAGCATCCACTGCTTGATAAATGAAGCCCTACTTCTTCAGAGAATGTACACACTACCGCCAGCTCTCTGAGCAGGTATGGTGTTTGAATATTGGTGCACGGGCCCTCAGAGGATATGTGCGTATGCCGCAGAAAAACATAAATAACTTTACTAGAAGCATTTTCGCGAATGAAAGTATATTGCTAAAATGCTTATATTTAAAATTGAAAAGCACCTATGCACATTCCATTTTTGACCTTTCTAATCCTGTAAGAAGGGATCTTAAAAAAAAATCCATGATATCCAGCTTTTTTCTACAGTATTTTTCAATAATTTTATAACTAAAGATGCCGCCCCCTGCAGATTCGCTGCTAGCAGGGGTGTCAATCAACCCAATCGTATCCGATCGGGCTGATTGCTGTCCGCCGCTTCAGAGGTGGCAGAATGGCGGATGAGTTAAGGAGCAGCGGTCTTATGAACGCTGCTTCTTAAATCCTGATTCCAGCAATCTGGAAACTATGGGGATAGATTGCAGCATCCGTTGCTTGTTAAACCTACCCCTAGAAGGACATTCACAGACAGAATTACTCAAATCATGCAAGATCTGCTTATTGATGATTATTGATGATTAACGTTAGTATATTTGTATATATTTATATAAACCCTGGCTTCTCTATATTTCAGTGAGGACAAAGTCATTTAAAACTGCATTTGTTTATACTAACATTTTGTAAAGTTCCCACACAAATATAAAAAAAAAACTGGAAAAATTCCAAAGAGCTAAGTGATTGCATAAATGCAAATTTAAAATTAAATTACCCTCCAAACCTTCTGATTATGATTATTTCAACTGTTATTTTAGTCAAATGTTTCTATTTAAAGGCATGTATTTGTATTATAGTTATATTACCCTACAATGAGTTAAATTATGATCCTTTAGAAAGCTTAGAATGTAATGTTTCATTTTTTAGAAAGAACACTTTTCTTAAAAACACTAAATACATTTCATGCATCTAGGGTTGCCAGCTTTTCTCCACAAAAAATACTGGACAATGTTTTGGTGACTGGGCCCAATGGTAAGGTTGGAGGAAAGGAGATTTAATCTCCTGCAACGGAAACGTTTTTTCACTGTACGAGCAATAAAATTGTGGAATTCATTACCAAAAGGAGGTAGTGAATGCCAATACCCTAGATACATTTAAAAATAGTCTGGATACATTTCTGTATATAAACAAAATTCATGAATATGATTGCTAGTATTAAATGGGTCACCTTTTAGTGGAGTTATTTAAGCTTAACTGGAGCTTTTTGTAAGTATTTTAAATTTGAATAGGTTGAACTCGATGGACTTCGGTCTTTTTTCAACCTTATCTACTATGTTACTATGTTACACACAAAATCCACCCTCCAAAAGCTCTTCCTGAGCTCCCACTCTTGATCGCACCTTGTATATTTTTCATAACTGAGTAGTCATTTTACCCATTGGTTGCCAGTAACACACACAATCACAAATTATTTGACTCCGTGGCTGCCCCTCACTTCTTTTTGCTCTATGTTTGTAATACTTTGAGGCATAGGAGGCCTTTTACTTTTAGCTAACACTCATTACATTAAACTGTCCAGTGTTTTTGTGAAAATTTGACTGGACAGATTTCAATATGGCAGCACCCATGCCAAGAAGGAGCTGGGTAAATACCTTAATACTATGCTTATAAAAAGTATTTAGAGTTTAATTTCTTTTCAAGGATCCAAATATTCCTACTTGTTTGTTTGCATAGAAGTGCCATTTAAAAAGTAATTTTAAATAAGGGAATATGTGGGCTTCCCATAAGTTTTATTTCAGTTCATTAGATGTGCTGTACAAAATTATTTGTGCTGTTTTCTTCAAGGTTTTCAAATTCAGGGATGTTCCTCTGAATTTTGTGTAAAATTGTGCTTGCCTTACACCCCCAAGAGACAACAGTAAATTCTATATAATCTGCAGATGCTGCAAATCAAAAATCTGCTATAGGCAATATGCAGAATTTTGAAACCTAGGCTACAGATGTTGCTTTTTTGGCCTTTCTATGGAGCATGGGATAAAGTATGTTTTACACAAAAACAAAAGGGGTTTAATGTCCCTTAAATAATAAAATCAATTGGAGAGCATAGGAGTGGGGATGCATCATGCTACAGAGACAAAACAAAATCTCACTGAGCCCCAGGGCAAAAGTTGTGACAGGACCCCACATTTTAACACTGCCTTTTCTGTCTGTTTGAAATCAGCAGAAGCTGAACCAGCAGCAGCACTGGAACAACAGAAGCTAATTCTCTGTGATTATGTGTAGGATGCCCCCTTTGATTAGTTCACACCAGAAGATATGCTTGTGTGCAGCCTTCCTATACAAGTATGGTGGCAATTTGCATGGCCACATTGTGACGGCCATCTTGGAATCCCTGTCACCATATTAATAAAGGCAAATACATACAATTTACTTACACTGTGAGCAGGGAGGGCAGATAGAGGGGGGGTCACACAGGATGCAGTGGGAGCCCGGGCCTCTCCAGGCCCACCTGTAGTAAAACCAATACTTATTGCAGGGCCAGATGGGCCCCACAGAGGTGCAGGCCTGGTCTCAAATGAGACATCTGTAGTTACACCCATTGTAAACACTATTATTTTAAGTAAAAATTTAACAACAGTTTCCCCATTTTGGCCTGTTTCAGCAAACTTACTTTGTTTGAAAGGCTTTTTTCAATGCTAAAAGTTTTGCACATGCTCATTTCACATGTCAATAATCACAGTCATTTATTTATTTTATTATTTGTTTGATAAATTTATAACAATGCTGATATGTTTCTCCAATATTTGTTCATTTACAGAACAAATGAATGATCAAATACATTTTTCATTCATTCATTCATTAATATGTTTCTCTATTAAAAAGTATAACAAAAATAAATCTTTAAACCTATTAATGTCTGTTTATTAATGTGAAATGAGCTTGTGCAAAAAATTGTTTAGCAAACAGAATTTTTTTTTTTTACATATCTAATAAAAGTAAAAATTTTTTTTTAGAACACTTATAAAAATTTAAGTCTCCAAAATGTTAATCTTTGAACATAATGAGGCATATTTAACAAATGTCTGTCAGACCTGATCCAACAGTGCGGATCAGGTCCGACAGACATCGCTGAATGCGGAGAGCAATACGCTCTGCGTATTCAGCATTGCACCAGCTGCTCTTGTGAGCTGCTGGTGCAACGCCGCCCCCTGCAGACCTGCGGCCAATCGCCCGCCAGCAGGGGGTGTCGATCAACCCTATTGTACTCGATCGGGTTGAATTCCAGCGATTCCTGTCCGCCTCATCAGAGCAGGCGGACAGGGTTATGGAGCAGCGGTCTTTGTGACCGCTGCTTCATAACTGCTGTTTCTGGGGAGCCTGCAGGCTCGCCAGAAACACGGGCCATCAAGCTCCATTCTGAGCTTGATAGATAGGCCCCAGTATGTTTTGTGGACAAAAAAATACATTGAAAAATTACCCAAAATTATATGAAATTGTTAATTGGATGTCATAATTGTACATGAATGGGGAATTAGCCATTAAGTTTTATGTTTTAATTGGATGGTTGTCTACGCCACATGAAAATATAAGAACTACCTGAGAAAACCCTGTTTATAGTTTTACTAATTTCACCAAATCTGCTTGTAAGAGAACCAGACTTTCTTGGTATATCATATTTGTAATTTAGGTGGCTTAAAGAGACTCCTACTGAGCATGTGCAAGAATGCACAGGATAAACATATATGCATTTGTGACTGGCTGATGGCTGTCACATGGTACGTGTATGCATTTGTGATTGGCTGATGGCTGTCACTTGGTACAGGGGGAGTGGAAATAGACATAACTTTAAAATTGTCAGAAAAAAAATCTACTACTCATTTGAAGATCAGACATAGAGGCCTATTTACCAAATGTCTGTTGGACCTGATCCGACAGTGCAGATCAGGTCCGACAGACATCCATGAATGTTGAGAGCAATACGCTCTCCGTATTCAGCATTGCACCAGCAGCTCACAAGAGCTGCTGGTGCAACACCGCCCCCTGCAGACTCGCCAGCAGGGAGGTGTCAATTAACCCGATCTTACTCGATCGGGTTGAATTGTGGCGATTCCTGTCCGCCTGCTCAGAGCAGGCGGACAGGGTTATGGAGCAGCAGTCTTTAGACCGCTGCTTCATAACTGCTGTTTCTGGTGAGTCTGAAGACTCACCAGAAACACGGGCCCACAAGCTCCATACAGAGCTTGCTAAATGGGCCTATAAGTGTGCTATTGCATTGTCTTTTTATCATGCTTTTGTTGATTATGCAAATCTACTGTGTTTACTGGTCCTTTAAGGAAAAAGGAAGATATTTGACCTTCAGCACACCAAAGGAAATGTTCTTTGATCTAGAGCTACTCTTTTTATTTCCATCTGCATAGTGAATAAACAAACAAAAGCAATGGTGGAAAAAAACCAAGATCAACAGCGCATCACTTTGCTTTACTGTCAGCTCATGGGATTTCATGTAAATCTTGCAACATTTCATAACAAACTTCCTCAAACTGAAGAGGGAGATACAATTACTATGCCTACACATGTCAGATGCACACTACCTTGCAAGTCCTGGGACTAGCATCCTGATTGGATGCTTAAAGTCCCTTTACAGTGTTATAAGGATATTAAATAAACTTTGAGGTGAAACATTTTTCCTTTTTTAAAAATGATTATGTGATATTTCCTAATCAGCTTTTTACAGATATGCAGCACCACTTTCAAGTGATTCAACATTTGGGTATCATGCCCCTTAATTTAAACAGTGTATCTTCTGATAGATTGGAATTGTATACAACAAGAAGCCAAGACACTGGAGTTGAATACACAGGTTTTTTGTACAGCAAACTGTAATGTGTTGTGGAGGGGCCCATATTCCTGATGATTCCCTACATATAAAAACAGAAAAATGAAATGCTCAACTGGGGATGTACAGAGCCCAGTAGCTTGTCCTATGGCATGGTGCCCACCCATGATGCAACCTCTTTCAGGCCACTTGTGCTTTTCACAGAAGCAAACTTTCCAGCAGTTTATCAGTCTGATCTCTCCCAGAAGGACAGTCCAAAATACCAGACAATTCTCTGCTGAACAAATATTCTGTACAGCTAACCCAAGACATACATTTCTGCCTCATCAGTTGGGTGCAGCTGTATCCCTCTAAGACACAGTGAAGAAGGGGTCCATGTCTGTTCACTCCATTACCCTTAGGGGTCAGACTGATATACTGCAGGAACGTTCTCTTCCATAAATAGTGCAAGCTGGCTAAAAGAGGCTGTACCCTGATTGGGTACCATCCCATTTAGCAAGCTGATCACTTCTATTTTCTATTTTTTATTCCCAATATATCTCAGGTTGATCCCATGAGTCTTTGGGAATTTGTACCAATTACTGCACTTTATTTTTGTTTCAGAAACAGGTGAGAAAATGAAAACAGCAATTGCCTTTCTCTTTCTTCTGGGACTGAGCAGTGCATTTTATGTAAGTAAATCATTAATCCAATTTTATGTACCTAAGCAACAAAAATAAACAATTCCAACTGAAGAAGTTGCACCATTGTGGTATAGAGGAGCATTAGAAGAGACTAAAACACCAATCCTGGGTTGCAAACACCTCTCACAACATGAATGCATTGTACTCATAATTTTTGCTGGGAAATCTGGTACCCCTATTTTATTAGGCCAGCATGGTTCAGATGAAGGGCTATTTATATCATGTACTGCTGGTCTGGGTGAAATGTTACTTTGTATAGTAAAACGAACAATGGCACTACTCTTGTATGGACTGAAAGGTGATTAAGATGTATAAGTCTTAACATAATGTTAATATAATACTTATTCAAATATCAATAGGTGCTGTGTATCTGGGAAAATGTTACATTGACAGTTCCAGCGGAGAGCTGGACAGGATACACTTTCAAGCACTCATTCCCTTCATAAATGGAGACGTTTGGCGTGAATTGTCACCTATTAAAATGGGTGATCAAATGCTGACAGCATAAATACCAGACATTATATAGGAGTCTTGGTACTGCCATTGGCAGCGCTAGGTTGGGGAATATGCCACATTTTTAAGAGGGATCAATGAGTCTACTAATGGTCTCTGTTTTGCACTTTCTTTACATAGATGTATGAATTATCCTTTAATAGTCAATCACTAGAATTTCTAATAAACTAACTGAATATCATCTGAGGATTTTGGAAGTTTAACTACTAATTTTTTAATTCATTTCAAGACAGATGGGTGCTAAAATAAATATTTTATATTGAATTATTTGTCAGAACGTCATAATTTACTTAATTGTCAATAAACAAAATATTATTTATCCTAATTAAAAAAAGTCCCTTCTAACTCTTAATCTAATTAGCAAACAAAGATATTTCTAGTACTGCTCTAGCTGGCATGATATTACTAGTAGCAGCATTTATTTTATCCACAATTTTCCGAAGAAGAAAACTTAAAATACTTGTGCTCTTTAGAGAAAACACAATATGAACTGGCTCTATAAAAACATACAGATTGTTATTTCTGATATTTTATAAAGCACATCTTCTTTCATTGGTTGCTAATGTTATTTATTCATTGGTCTAACGTTAATCTAAAGTAATAAAGAAGTGATTCATATTTTAATAAAACTTGTTGCTTTGAAGACTAGTGTCACTGTCACTTGCAAATAAACACTCCCACACTGCCCCCCTGCTGATATTTGTCAAGGATGTTTTTAAATGCTAAAATTGCAATTTAGTTTATGATACAGTGGGAGTTATGACTTCCTGCCATGCTCTATAATGAGAAGATGTACAGGTTAGTCATACATCCTACAGTCTTTACTTTCATTGCATCCATTTCTGTTTCTTCTCTGCATTTGTCTACTCTTTTACCCTTCATAGGTGTCTACAGATTTTTTTTTCAATGGGAAAGACATGAAAATGACACAAATCTACATAAATATAAATGAAGAACAGTAGTTGTATCCACTAATAAAAAGGCATTTTAAATAAACAAATACATAATATGCATAAAATAAAAATAATATTCCGATATAGATTTATCTATGTGCACACATTGCACACAATTGTTTGGACATAATTATATTTGATGCAGCACACAACTACACAAACAGTTGTGTACATATAGCAGACACATATAAAATATATTTACACTTCCAATACAAATATACAAACCAACACTTAGCCACTGCCTTTTTCCTTGCATCCCATATAGTTTTGATTTATCCTTTGTCCCTTTTATTCTACAGTAGCAGATAGGGATATAAAAAGGCAAAATTAAACTTTAACTTTAGCATCTTATTAGATTTTCTGCCAGTACCTAAGATGGTGGTGACCATGGGGGGGGGGGGGGGGGGGGGAGAGCTGTTTGGGAGGGATCAGGTAGGTACAAGAAGGTGGGAGGTGTCAGGTGGGTATGTAATCTGCAAACTGGTTAACCCCATTCACTGCTGGGAATTTTGTGTGTTGCACAGATGCAATTAGAAACCTTCTACTTGCGAAAAAACAATTGCAAAACCATGCATGTCAGCTGTTTCTAAACAAAGGGGACCCTAGCTTTTACAACCATTTGTCTTATGGCGGCAGTAGTTGTGTGTAAATAATTTCAATGAGAAAACAAAAGTTTTTATGTATGATTTTGCCAGCTAAATAGTAGCATCAAATGTACCAAAATAGCCTAGATCAATACCTAGGGGCGGATTTATCGTATCATGTCCGCCAGACATCACTGAATGCCCACAGCATACTCTGTCGGCATTTAACAGTGCACAAGCAGTTCTAGTGAACTGCTTGTGTAATGCCGCCCCTGCAGATTTGTGGCTAATGGGCCGCTAGCAGGGGGTGTCAATCAACCTGATCGTATGCGATTGGGCGGATTGATGTCCGTAGCCTCAGAGGCAGCGTACGAGTTAAGGAGCAGCGGTCTTAAGACCGCTGCTTCTTAACTGCTGTTTCCGGTGAGCCTGAAGGCTCGCGCGGAATCAGGGGCCATTCGGCCCTTGATAAATTGACCCCTTAAGCCCCAATTTATCAAAGGTCTTGCGGACCTGATCCAACACTGCGGATCAGGTCCGCAAGACCTCGCTACATGCGGAGAGCAATACGCTCTCCGCATTTAACATTGCACCAGCAGCTCACAAGAGCTGCTGGTGCAACGCCGCCCCCTGCTGACTCGCGGCCAATCGGCTGCCAGCAGGGAGGAGTCAATCAACCAAATCGGCTGCCAGCAGGGAGGAGTCAATCAACCCGATCATATTCGGGGTTAAGCATTATTAAAATCTAACTTAAACCTAGAAACCTTGCGTTGAATATGATGACATTTTAAAGCAGAGCTACCTAAATGGTGGATGATCTGCAAAAATAAAACTTTTAAGAAGAGACTTCAAAACTTTAATATTTATAGCTTGTAAATAAGAGGCAAACTAAGTTTTACAGAGACAGAGAAATAGCAGATTCTGTGGTCATAAACTGAAATGAAACATAATCTAATAAAAGGGTTATGATATTTATTTGACTGTTTATTCCAGAGAGTGGATGAATGTTTGTGATAATTTATTTTGGCAAAGTTGCAGACACAGTTTCATGGCAAAAGGAAGGAACGCACATGTACATTATTACTGAGTTAACAACAAATGTTAATAGATTTTTTGAGCTGTGGTTCCCTGGCAATATGATTTGTCAAACCAGCAGCAGACCCACTCAACATAGGGCCCTGGTGCAAAATTATTTTTGGGGCCCCAAAGGTAACTCAGTAGTAAGCAATAGTAATAATACAGATAAATAGATAGACAGATAGATAGATAGATAGATAGATAGATAGATAACAGAAAGATAGATAGATAGATATTGTAGATAAAAAAGGGAGATAGATCATCTATGAAATGATCTTGGCAGTTTGGAACGGAACAATTTAAAGAAATTCTCCTCCCTACCCCCCCCCCTTTTTTTTTTTTTCTTTTTTTTTCTCTCCCCCCCTTTCTATTAGTGTGCAACCTCTTTTATATTTGCATTGCATCGAATATCCGTAGGAACCTACATGTATTTTAGGTTTTAAGGATAAAAAGATATATGTAACAAATAGGAAAGTTTGAAAGTGTAAAAACTTTTTCATCTGTATGTTAAGTTTGTTGAATATACCAAAGGTATGTTCTTAATGTTAACCTTTATAAGTACCAATAAAGCTCTTTTGAAAAAAAAAAAAAAAAAAAAAAAAAAAAAAAATGGGAGAAAGATATATAGTTAGGTGGACCTGAAACCTGCACTAATAAAAGCCCCCCCCTGTATTAGTATTGTACACACTTATGTATAGACAGGCTGCTATGCACCCCTCCCAACAGACATTTTGGAAGTTCCACCCCTGTATCAAACCCTGGGCCTGGACTATATGACATGTGGAGATTAGGAAAATTAAAGGAACAGTCTACACCATACTTTAGTGTTTTAAAAGATAGATAATCCCTTTATTACCCATTCCCCAGTTTGGCATAACCAACACAGTTATATTAATATACTTTTTACCTCTGTGATTAACTTGTATCTAAGCATCTTCTGACAGCCCCCTGATCATATGACATTTTATTTATTATCTATTGACTTGTATATTAACCAATTAGTGTTGTTTTGTGCTGACTCTTAAATAACTCCACGGGCATGAGCACAATGTTATCTACATGGCCCACATGAACTAGCAGTCTCCTGTTGTGAAAAGCTAATTAAAAAAAAATGTGATAAGAGGCTGTCTGTAGTGGCTCAGAAACAGGCAGAAATGTAGAGGTTTAAAGGTTATAAAGTATATAAATATAACAATGTTGGTTGTGCAAAGCTGGGGAGTGGGCAGTAAAGGCATTATCATTTTAAACAATAACTATTTTGGTGTTGACCAGGCCCGGACTGGCCCTAGAGCATACTGGGCAAATGCCCGGTGGGCCGGTCTCTAATGTGGGCATTGTTGCTATATAGAGGCCCCAACCTGGATAAGAATAGGAAAGCTGTTAAAGTCTGCCTATTTTGGTTGTTAAGCAGAGGTGCTGCAGAATGAGAGTTCTGGTCTATTATGGCTACCTAGCTGACAAAAGTCTAACTGATGTGGGCTGCTCTGCCTTTAAATACCCAGGCCTATTTTTGTTCCCAGTCCGGTCCTGGTGTTGACTGTCCCTTTAAACAGGCTCAGAGTTAAATTAAATTATTATTCATGCCAAGAATTAGACGTCAGGAATTTACAAGCAGTTAAAGGTCATCTGCCACCTCCCCTTCTATATCCCTAATATAGTTTATCTCTCAAACCCATTCCTAATAACGGAACCTATTTGAAGAGAGCTGTGCACATCAGGGAAAGCAAAACCATGGGGAGTAGTAACCCATTCTGTTATAGCTGTACCCAGCAGTTTAGTGTTCCTTAAAATCTCACATGTAACACTTCTATAACCCCTCTTATATATATCTTGTCTTTTTATTATAATCTTTTATTAATATCTCTTCATTTTCTCCATATCATTCTCATCTGTTTATACTTTTTCCCACCTTTGTTCTCCCTCTCTCCTATTTCCTGTACATTCACATTTACTTTTTCCAATGTATTTTTTACCTGTATATCACCTCTTTGCCTGTCTTATTCAGAAAAGTATTTCTCATCAGGTATAGTAGGTAACTGGGGGTCTCTGTCTGGCTGATCAGTATGGTGTTTCCCCCTACATTCTGTACACAACTAATGTGTTTGCAAAGTACAACAAATCAGAAAGTGAACTATCTATAGCATCTATAATACATCTAATACATTTTGTTTAGTAAATATGTATTTGTGTCATTGTGTGCACAACATAGTGGATATTAGTTGGACAAAATATGTGCATGACTAAGCAACTGATGTTAAAGGGACAGTCTAGTCCAAAACAAACTTTCATGATTCAGATAGGGCATGTAATATTAAACAATTTTCGAATTTACTTTTATCACCAATTTTGCTTTGTCCTCTTGGTATTCTTAGTTGAAAGCTTAACCTAGGAGGTTCATATGCTAATTTCTTAGACCTTGAAGGCCACCTCTTAAGAATGCATTTTAACAGGTTTTTCACCACTAGAGG
The DNA here is from genome assembly GCF_027579735.1 of Bombina bombina. NCBI lineage: Eukaryota > Metazoa > Chordata > Amphibia > Anura > Bombinatoridae > Bombina > Bombina bombina. The sequence continues at coordinate 910,901,618 of NC_069500.1, read as the reverse complement.
GTGTTAGCTCATGTTTTTCATATAGATAACACTGTGCACGTGAAGTTACCTGGGAGCTATCACTGATTGGCTAAACTGCAAGTCTGTCAAAAGAACTGAAATAAAGGGGCAGTTTGCAGAGGCTTAGATACAAGATAATCACAGAGATAAAAAATATATAAATATAACTGTGTTGGTTATGCAAAACTGGGGAATGGGTAAAAAAGGGATTATCTATCTTTTAAAACAATAACAATTCTGGTGTAGACTGTCCCTTTAAGGGTTTCATTCTCCCTTTCTAGGCCTTTTTTATCATCACTTATATCTAACAACACTTTTACTTTCTTCCTTTTTCCTCATTTCTCCCTCTCGCTTTCATCTCCCTTACCAATTCTTTAGCCATCTTTGAATCCCTGTCTACCTGGCACATTCCCATTTCTACAGTATCAATTCACACCTGGCAACTCTTATTGTCTCAGTGTCTCTCTGTGTTAAAGGGACACGGTACCCAAAAAAATTCTTTTGTGATTCAGATTGAGCATGAAATTTTAAGCAACTTTCTAATTTACTCCTATTATCAAATTTTCTTCTTTCTCTTGGTATCTTTATTTGAAATGCAAGAATGTAAGTTTAGATGCTGGCCCATTTTTGGTGAACAACCTGGGTTGTCCTTGTTGATTGGTGGATAAATTCATCCACCAATAAAAAAGTGCTGTCCAGAGTACTGAAACCAAAAAAAAGCTTAGATGCCTTCTTTTTCAAATAATGATAGCAAGAGAACGAAGAAAAAATGATAATAGGAGTAAATTAGAAAGTTGCTTAAAATTGCATGCTCTATCTGAATCACAAAAGAACATTTTTGGGTACCGTGTCCCTTTAAGCATTTATTTCTTCTTTTGCTCATTACTGACAGTTATTACTAACAATCACTACCATTCCATTAACCATGTATTATGTCCCCCCCATAGATTAATCGCTTCCAAAGGAAATGGAAAGACGACTCTGATGAAAAAGCGGTAAGTATCAGTCTTATAGATACACTACATTATTAGTGGAGCATAAAAGTATAATTTGTTATTAATGACTGACCCCAATTCACTAGAGGCTGCCTGTGCAACTAATATTTAATATGACATTAATATCCAATTTAATATCTAAACTGCCCACCTCTTGCATTAAGTCCTCCATCTGTTTGGCTGTCGTGTGTACAGTGGTCTGAGATCTCACAAATGCTGTCAAGTGTAGCACTAAACTAGTACTTATTTATAAATATTTCTTAAAGGGACATGAAAACCCACAATTTTTATTTCATGATTCAGAAAGAAAATACAATTTAAAAACGTTTCCAGTTTACTTCTATTATCAAATTTACGTCATTCTCATATTATTCTTTGTTGAATAGATATCTAGGTAGGTAGCGTGCATATGTCTGGGGCACTACATGACAGGAAATAGCGCTGCCATCTAGAGTGCACTTGCTAATGTATAACATTGGTGCAAAATTGCTGCCATATAGAAATGCAGACACGTGCACACTCCTGAGCTTAACTTCCTGCTTTTCAACAAAGAATAACAAAAAAAGAAAACAATTGTATAATAAAAGTAAATTAGAAAGTTGCTTAAAATTGTATGTTCTATCTGAATCATAAAATAAAATTTGGGGTTTTATGTCCCCTTTAAAGCCCGGCTGTACAAAATAATTGAGGATGTTTATAGCTCAATAATTTCAATTATTGCATACATTTTCATTGTTGAACATTTTTTCAACCCAAGCAAAAGGTGATAAACACATAGACTAATAGAAAGGGGCTATAAAAGAGATGTTATCAATAGGTGAAGTAAACCAGTTTGATAGAAATTCTTTGCTGCAGGACAGAAATAAAACCGTCAATAACAGGAAGTACATCAACAACAATCAGGTCACCTTTGTTACACAATACTCTACATTTTGTTATGATATTTGTAAAATTATCCGCAGACACCTTCCTAACGGCTAGATTCCGAGTTTTGTGGGACGGCTATACCGCTGAAAAATTGGGGAACGCATATTGCGAGTCGCGGCGGTATAGCTTTACCGCAAGCATTTTAGCCTGTAACCCAACCCTCCATTCCGCACTCAAAAAAATGACGTTTGAGTGCAGGATTTTCCATAGCGCCATATTACAGGTTGTGCAGTCCGGCTAAAATGCTTGCGTTACAGCCTATACCGGCACGATCCATTCCGCCATCTGAGAGCAGTAGTTATGGATTTTGCAAAACAAAACTGTTGCACAAAACTCATAACTAAAATGTTACAAAGTACACTAACACCCATAAACTACCTAACTCCTAAACCCACATCGCCGACACTAAACTAAACCTATAATACCCTTAAACTGCCGCCTTCCTGCATTGCAAATACTATAATAAATGTATTAACCCCTAATCTGCCGCCCACCCACATCGCAGACACTAAACTAAACATATTAACCTCTAAACGACCGGACCCCCACATCGCAAAACACTACATTAAACTAATAACCCCTAAACCTAACACCCCCCCTAACTTTAAATTAAAAGTTACAATATTACTATCTTAAAATAAATAAAAACTTACTTGCGAAAAAAAAACTTAAATTAAACTATAAATTAACCTAACATTACTATTATAATAAAATTAAAAAAACTACCAACTATAAAACTAAATTTAAAATTTAATAAAACCTAATACTATGAAAAAAGTAAAAAAATTTAACGTTACAAAAAATAATAAACACTAAATTATGAAAAATAAAAAACTCTAAGACTAAAAAAAATAATAAACAAAATTAATCTAATAGCCCTATAAAAATAACCCCCCCCCCCGAATAAAAACACCCCCCAACCTACAATAAACTACCAATAGCCCTTAAAAGGGCCTTTTGTAGGGCATTGCCCTAAGTTACCTGGAAAAAAATACAAAGTCCCCCCAACAGTAAAACCCTCCAGCCAACCAACCTCCCAAAATAAAAAACCTGTCTAAAAAAAACCTAAGCTACCCATATGCTCATAATGGGCATTTGTATGGGCATTGCCCTTAAAAGGGCATTCAGCTCTTTTACTGCCCTTAAAAGGGCATTCAGCTCTTTTACAAGCCCAAAGCCCTAATCTTACAAAAAAAAAAAGTATAAAAAATTTAACACTAACCCCATAAAATCTACTCACAGTTCCTGAAGTCCGGACATCCATCTCCATCCAGGCAGCGAGAAGTCTTCATCCAGGCAGCAAATGGCTTTAAATGTTTAAATGTGTGTACATATATATTTATGTATTTATATGTGTATATATGTCTGTAAATACATATATACACATATAAATACATAAATACTTATGTACACACACACACACACACATATATATATATATATATATATATATATATATATATATGTGTGTGTGTGTAGCCATTTGCAGTTAAGTAGATGAAAACATGCAAAAACATATTTATGCAATATTTATATTTAAAAAAGTGTTATACTGTGTATTTACTGTAAATATTTCACATTCCAATATGTTATATGTATTTGTAAATAGATATTCATATATATATCTGTATACATCTATACCTTTATTATTATCAGTTATTTGTAGAGAGCCAACAGATAACGCAGCGCTAAAAACATGGGTCTAAAATGCAAGGTGACAATTATGGGTGACAAAGGGATTAAGAACCTTGCAAGGAGTTTCACTGTTGTAAATCATCTCTCATGAAGGTGATCTACAAAGCAGCTAGGTTCGTAGGCTTACATGCTAAGAGGGTTTAAGGGGATAACTAAATGAGATGTGGATGGGAGGGAGAGTATCTGGAGACTAGGTTGGAGATCTGGGGGTCTATTTATCAAGCCGTCAACCGCAAATACGCTGGAATTCCGCAGCGTAATTGTGGAGAGCTTGATTCGCCTTATTTATCAAAGGCTACAAACCGGCAAAAGTAGAATTTTGTGACGTAACCTACGATCCGCCGGTTTCAGTCCGACACAGATCGATGCTTACGTCACTACAGATGTTCCGAATGCAAATTCGCCACTATCTGACTACTTTTGCTAGTTATCAAATAACTACCAGGTACGCTCGCCACTATTCCGGCCCAACGTACCTGGTTTTCAATCCACAGGAATAAATGGAAGTCTGAAAGCAGCGAAAGCTTATGTTCGCTGCTGCCCGATATCCCATTGATTCCTATGGGAGAATAAAAGTAACGTTTACACCTAACACCCTAACATGTACCCCGAGTCTAAAAAACCCTAACCTGCCGCCCCGACACCGCCAACACCTACATTATACTTATTAACCCCTAATCTGCCACCCCCTACACCGCCACCACCTACATTATACTTATTAACCCCTAATCTGCTGCCCCGCCACCGCCGCCACCTAAATAAAAGTTATAAACCCCTATCCAGCCACTCCTGGAGCCCACCGCAACTAAATAAAGTTATTAACCCCTAAACCCCTGGCCTCCGACATCACTAGCACTTATTAAACCTATTAACCCCTAAACCGCCAGCCCCCCACTAAGTTACAAAAAATAAAAAATAAATTATCAAAGCTTTAAACTAATTACACCTAATCTAAGGGCCCTATGAAAATAAAAAAGCCCCCCCTAAATAAAAAAACCTAACCTACAATAAACTACAAATAGCCCTTAAAAGGGCCTTTTGCGGGGCATTGCCCCAAAGTAATCAGCTCTTTTACCTGAAAAAAAATACAAATACCCCGCCAACAGTAAAACCCACCACCCACACAACCAAACCCCCAAATAAAAAGCTAACTAAAAAAACCTAAGCTCCCCATTGTCTTGAAAAGGGCATTTGGATGGGCATTGCCTTTAAAAGGGCATTTAGCTCTTTTGCAGCCCAAAACCCTAATCTAAAAATAAAACCTACCCAATAAACCCTTAAAAAATCCTAACACTAACCCCTGAAGATCGACTTACAGTTTTGAAGATCCGACATCCATCCTCCAAGAAGCCGGGAGAAGTCTTCATCCAAGCGGAAAGAAGTCCTCCAAGAAGCCGGCCGAAGTCTTCATCCAAGCCCGCAGAAGTCTTCACCCAGACGGCATCTTCTATCTTCATCCATCTGGCGCGGAGCGGATCCATCTTCAAGACATCCGACGTAGAGCATCCTCTTCTTCCGACGGACTAACGACGAATGAAGGTTCCTTTAAATGATCCAAGATGAAGTTCCCTTAGATTCCGATAGAATTCTATCAGCCAATCGGAATTAAGGTAGAAAAAATCATATTGGCTGTTGCAATCAGCCAATAGGATTGAACTTCAATCCTATTGGCTGATCCAATCAGCCAATAGGATTGAGCTCGCATTCTATTAGCTATTCCAATCAACCAATCAGCGCTTGGATGAAGACTTCTCCTGGCTTCTTGGAGGATGGATGTCGGATCTTCAAAACTGTAAATCGATCTTCAGGGGTTAGTGTTAGGATTTTTTAAGGGTTTATTGGGTGGGTATTATTTTTAGATTAGGGTTTTGGGCTGCAAAAGAGTTAAATGCCCTTTTAAGGGCAATGCCCATCCAAATGCCCTTTTCAGGGCAATGAGGAGCTTAGGTTTTTTTAGTTAGCTTTTTATTTGGGGGGTTGGTTGTGTTAGTGGTGGGTTTTACTGTTGGGGGGTATTTGTATTTTTTTTACAGGTAAAAGAGCTGATTACTTTGGGGCAATGCCCCGCAAAAGGCCCTTTTAAGGGCTATTTGTAGTTTATTGTAGGTTAGGGTTTTTTTTATTTTGGGGGGGCTTTTTTATTTTCATAGGGCCCTTAGATTAGGTGTAATTAGTTTAAAGCTTTGATAATTTATTTTTTATTTTTTGTAACTTAGTGTTTATTTTTTTGTGTAACTTAGTGTTTGTTATTTTTTGTAACTTTGTAATTTTTTAGTGTAGATTTAAATTATTTAAATAGGGTTAGGTGTTTAAATAAAGAATATAGTTATTTTAATTTGTAGTTTAATGTAATTTTAGTTTAAAAGTTAGGGTAGACTAATTATTATTTTAATATAGTTTAATTTAATTTTAAAGGTAAGTTTAAATTTATAATAAGATAGGGATGAGTTAATATTTAATATAAAGTTAGCGGGTTGTTAGGTTAAGGGGTTAATAGCTTAATTTAGTTTATGGCGATGTGGGGGGCTGGTGGTTTAGAGGTTAATAACTTTATTTAGTTGCGGTGGGCTCCGGGAGCGGAGGGATAGGGGTTAATAACATAATGTAGGTGGCAGCGGTGGGGGGCAGCAGATTAGGGGTTAATAAGTATAATGTAGGTGGCGGTGGGCTCTTGGAACAGAGGAATAGGGGTTAATAAGTTTATTAGAGTGGCGGTGGGCTCTGGGAGCGGCGGTTTAGGGGTTAATTACTTTATTTAGTTGCGGCGGGGTCCGTGAGCGGCGGTATAGGGGTTAAACAGTTTAGTATAGTGTGGGTGCTTAGTGACAGTATAAAAATAAAGCTGGGAAAAAGCCGAAGAGCAGCGAGATCGATGACTGTTAGTTAACAACAGTCCGCTGCTCATCACGCCTTACTTGAAGCGCGGCTTTTTGACAGCTTTTTAGCTTAAATAAGGAAGATCAGCCTGGCAGAGGCATTTATTATGTATTGTAAGGGAGATAGGCAGCAGCTAGGGAGGCCAGATAGGATATAGTTACAATAGTCAAGGCGGGAAATGATGAGAGAGTGGATTGATGTCTTAGTTGTGTCTTGTGTGAGGAAGTGGCGAATTTTGGAGATGTTTTTAAGGTGGAGATGGCAGGAATTGGCCAAAGCTTGGATGTGGGGAGTAAAAGAGAGATCTGAGTCAAGTGTGACCCCAAGACATTGTGCATGCGGGGTAGGGGTAATGATGTTATTAACAATTAGAGAAAGTTGAGGAGTAGGGATTTTGGAAGAAGCGGGGAAAATAAGGCTCTCAGTTTTGGAAAAATTTAGCTTAAGGTAGTGAGAGGACATCCATGATGAAATATTAGAAAGACACGAGTTAGTAAGGAAGGGGATAAATTTATATCTATAAATAATCATCTATATATAGGTATAAATATATATTTGTGCAAAAAAAATATCATATATATATATATATATATATATATATATATATATATATATATACATTCTATTTCTTCATAAATACATATATATGTATTTATGAAGAAATAGAACATATTCTTCTTTGTACACAACATTGGAATGTGAAATATTCATATATTTTAATGTCTGGTTAGCAAACTTGAGAATATAATATCATGTTTGTGTGTGAGTAGGGTGTTCCCCCCCCCCCCACTTGTTTAGCTCTATTGACGAGGGAATAGGATATTGCGCGAGCATCAGGATAGTTCGCAAGTGAAAACAGTTTACTTTCAACTCATAATACAAGCATAACTTGACGTGCAAAAAGCTTACTTCTAGCGCAGTTAATGCTTGAGAGTGAGCTTTAAATATCGCTCCACTTGTAATCTAGCCCTGTATGTGCACACATACATACCAAAGGAAATGGAAAGACGACTCTGATGAAAAAGCGGTAAGTATCAGTCTTATAGATACACTACATTATTAGTGGAGCATAAAAGTATAATTTGTTATTAATGACTGACCCCAATTCACTAGAGGCTGCCTGTGCAACTAATATTTAATATGACATTAATATCCAATTTAATATCTAAACTGCCCACCTCTTGCATTAAGTCCTCCATCTGTTTGGCTGTCGTGTGTACAGTGGTCTGAGATCTCACAAATGCTGTCAAGTGTAGCACTAAACTAGTACTTATTTATAAATATTTCTTAAAGGGACATGAAAACCCACAATTTTTATTTCATGATTCAGAAAGAAAATACAATTTAAAAACGTTTCCAGTTTACTTCTATTATCAAATTTACGTCATTCTCATATTATTCTTTGTTGAATAGATATCTAGGTAGGTAGCGTGCATATGTCTGGGGCACTACATGACAGGAAATAGCGCTGCCATCTAGAGTGCACTTGCTAATGTATAACATTGGTGCAAAATTGCTGCCATATAGAAATGCAGACACGTGCACACTCCTGAGCTTAACTTCCTGCTTTTCAACAAAGAATAACAAAAAAAGAAAACAATTGTATAATAAAAGTAAATTAGAAAGTTGCTTAAAATTGTATGTTCTATCTGAATCATAAAATAAAATTTGGGGTTTTATGTCCCCTTTAAAGCCCGGCTGTACAAAATAATTGAGGATGTTTATAGCTCAATAATTTCAATTATTGCATACATTTTCATTGTTGAACATTTTTTCAACCCAAGCAAAAGGTGATAAACACATAGACTAATAGAAAGGGGCTATAAAAGAGATGTTATCAATAGGTGAAGTAAACCAGTTTGATAGAAATTCTTTGCTGCAGGACAGAAATAAAACCGTCAATAACAGGAAGTACATCAACAACAATCAGGTCACCTTTGTTACACAATACTCTACATTTTGTTATGATATTTGTAAAATTATCCGCAGACACCTTCCTAACGGCTAGATTCCGAGTTTTGTGGGACGGCTATACCGCTGAAAAATTGGGGAACGCATATTGCGAGTCGCGGCGGTATAGCTTTACCGCAAGCATTTTAGCCTGTAACCCAACCCTCCATTCCGCACTCAAAAAAATGACGTTTGAGTGCAGGATTTTCCATAGCGCCATATTACAGGTTGTGCAGTCCGGCTAAAATGCTTGCGTTACAGCCTATACCGGCACGATCCATTCCGCCATCTGAGAGCAGTAGTTATGGATTTTGCAAAACAAAACTGTTGCACAAAACTCATAACTAAAATGTTACAAAGTACACTAACACCCATAAACTACCTAACTCCTAAACCCACATCGCCGACACTAAACTAAACCTATAATACCCTTAAACTGCCGCCTTCCTGCATTGCAAATACTATAATAAATGTATTAACCCCTAATCTGCCGCCCACCCACATCGCAGACACTAAACTAAACATATTAACCTCTAAACGACCGGACCCCCACATCGCAAAACACTACATTAAACTAATAACCCCTAAACCTAACACCCCCCTAACTTTAAATTAAAAGTTACAATATTACTATCTTAAAATAAATAAAAACTTACTTGCGAAAAAAAAAACTTAAATTAAACTATAAATTAACCTAACATTACTATTATAATAAAATTAAAAAAACTACCAACTATAAAACTAAATTTAAAATTTAATAAAACCTAATACTATGAAAAAAGTAAAAAAATTTAACGTTACAAAAAATAATAAACACTAAATTATGAAAAATAAAAAACTCTAAGACTAAAAAAAATAATAAACAAAATTAATCTAATAGCCCTATAAAAATAACCCCCCCCCCCCGAATAAAAACACCCCCCAACCTACAATAAACTACCAATAGCCCTTAAAAGGGCCTTTTGTAGGGCATTGCCCTAAGTTACCTGGAAAAAAATACAAAGTCCCCCCAACAGTAAAACCCTCCAGCCAACCAACCTCCCAAAATAAAAAACCTGTCTAAAAAAAACCTAAGCTACCCATATGCTCATAATGGGCATTTGTATGGGCATTGCCCTTAAAAGGGCATTCAGCTCTTTTACTGCCCTTAAAAGGGCATTCAGCTCTTTTACAAGCCCAAAGCCCTAATCTTACAAAAAAAAAAAAGTATAAAAAATTTAACACTAACCCCATAAAATCTACTCACAGTTCCTGAAGTCCGGACATCCATCTCCATCCAGGCAGCGAGAAGTCTTCATCCAGGCAGCAAATGGCTTTAAATGTTTAAATGTGTGTACATATATATTTATGTATTTATATGTGTATATATGTATTTACAGACATATATACACATATAAACACATAAATACTTATGTACACACACACACACACACATATATATATATATATATATATATGTGTGTGTGTGTAGCCATTTGCAGTTAAGTAGATGAAAACATGCAAAAACATATTTATGCAATATTTATATTTAAAAAAGTGTTATACTGTGTATTTACTGTAAATATTTCACATTCCAATATGTTATATGTATTTGTAAATAGATATTCATATATATATCTGTATACATCTATACCTTTATTATTATCAGTTATTTGTAGAGAGCCAACAGATAACGCAGCGCTAAAAACATGGGTCTAAAATGCAAGGTGACAATTATGGGTGACAAAGGGATTAAGAACCTTGCAAGGAGTTTCACTGTTGTAAATCATCTCTCATGAAGGTGATCTACAAAGCAGCTAGGTTCGTAGGCTTACATGCTAAGAGGGTTTAAGGGGATAACTAAATGAGATGTGGATGGGAGGGAGAGTATCTGGAGACTAGGTTGGAGATCTGGGGGTCTATTTATCAAGCCGTCAACCGCAAATACGCTGGAATTCCGCAGCGTAATTGTGGAGAGCTTGATTCGCCTTATTTATCAAAGGCTACAAACCGGCAAAAGTAGAATTTTGTGACGTAACCTACGATCCGCCGGTTTCAGTCCGACACAGATCGATGCTTACGTCACTACAGATGTTCCGAATGCAAATTCGCCACTATCTGACTACTTTTGCTAGTTATCAAATAACTACCAGGTACGCTCGCCACTATTCCGGCCCAACGTACCTGGTTTTCAATCCACAGGAATAAATGGAAGTCTGAAAGCAGCGAAAGCTTATGTTCGCTGCTGCCCGATATCCCATTGATTCCTATGGGAGAATAAAAGTAACGTTTACACCTAACACCCTAACATGTACCCCCGAGTCTAAAAAACCCTAACCTGCCGCCCCGACACCGCCAACACCTACATTATACTTATTAACCCCTAATCTGCCACCCCCTACACCGCCACCACCTACATTATACTTATTAACCCCTAATCTGCTGCCCCGCCACCGCCGCCACCTAAATAAAAGTTATAAACCCCTATCCAGCCACTCCTGGAGCCCACCGCAACTAAATAAAGTTATTAACCCCTAAACCCCTGGCCTCCGACATCACTAGCACTTATTAAACCTATTAACCCCTAAACCGCCAGCCCCCCACTAAGTTACAAAAAATAAAAAATAAATTATCAAAGCTTTAAACTAATTACACCTAATCTAAGGGCCCTATGAAAATAAAAAAGCCCCCCCTAAATAAAAAAACCTAACCTACAATAAACTACAAATAGCCCTTAAAAGGGCCTTTTGCGGGGCATTGCCCCAAAGTAATCAGCTCTTTTACCTGAAAAAAAATACAAATACCCCGCCAACAGTAAAACCCACCACCCACACAACCAAACCCCCAAATAAAAAGCTAACTAAAAAAACCTAAGCTCCCCATTGTCTTGAAAAGGGCATTTGGATGGGCATTGCCTTTAAAAGGGCATTTAGCTCTTTTGCAGCCCAAAACCCTAATCTAAAAATAAAACCTACCCAATAAACCCTTAAAAAATCCTAACACTAACCCCTGAAGATCGACTTACAGTTTTGAAGATCCGACATCCATCCTCCAAGAAGCCGGGAGAAGTCTTCATCCAAGCGGAAAGAAGTCCTCCAAGAAGCCGGCCGAAGTCTTCATCCAAGCCCGCAGAAGTCTTCACCCAGACGGCATCTTCTATCTTCATCCATCTGGCGCGGAGCGGATCCATCTTCAAGACATCCGACGTAGAGCATCCTCTTCTTCCGACGGACTAACGACGAATGAAGGTTCCTTTAAATGATCCAAGATGAAGTTCCCTTAGATTCCGATAGAATTCTATCAGCCAATCGGAATTAAGGTAGAAAAAATCATATTGGCTGTTGCAATCAGCCAATAGGATTGAACTTCAATCCTATTGGCTGATCCAATCAGCCAATAGGATTGAGCTCGCATTCTATTAGCTATTCCAATCAACCAATCAGCGCTTGGATGAAGACTTCTCCTGGCTTCTTGGAGGATGGATGTCGGATCTTCAAAACTGTAAATCGATCTTCAGGGGTTAGTGTTAGGATTTTTTAAGGGTTTATTGCGTGGGTATTATTTTTAGATTAGGGTTTTGGGCTGCAAAAGAGTTAAATGCCCTTTTAAGGGCAATGCCCATCCAAATGCCCTTTTCAGGGCAATGAGGAGCTTAGGTTTTTTTAGTTAGCTTTTTATTTGGGGGGTTGGTTGTGTTAGTGGTGGGTTTTACTGTTGGGGGGTATTTGTATTTTTTTTACAGGTAAAAGAGCTGATTACTTTGGGGCAATGCCCCGCAAAAGGCCCTTTTAAGGGCTATTTGTAGTTTATTGTAGGTTAGGGTTTTTTTTTATTTTGGGGGGGCTTTTTTATTTTCATAGGGCCCTTAGATTAGGTGTAATTAGTTTAAAGCTTTGATAATTTATTTTTTATTTTTTGTAACTTAGTGTTTATTTTTTTGTGTAACTTAGTGTTTGTTATTTTTTGTAACTTTGTAATTTTTTAGTGTAGATTTAAATTATTTAAATAGGGTTAGGTGTTTAAATAAAGAATATAGTTATTTTAATTTGTAGTTTAATGTAATTTTAGTTTAAAAGTTAGGGTAGACTAATTATTATTTTAATATAGTTTAATTTAATTTTAAAGGTAAGTTTAAATTTATAATAAGATAGGGATGAGTTAATATTTAATATAAAGTTAGCGGGTTGTTAGGTTAAGGGGTTAATAGCTTAATTTAGTTTATGGCGATGTGGGGGGCTGGTGGTTTAGAGGTTAATAACTTTATTTAGTTGCGGTGGGCTCCGGGAGCGGAGGGATAGGGGTTAATAACATAATGTAGGTGGCAGCGGTGGGGGGCAGCAGATTAGGGGTTAATAAGTATAATGTAGGTGGCGGTGGGCTCTTGGAACAGAGGAATAGGGGTTAATAAGTTTATTAGAGTGGCGGTGGGCTCTGGGAGCGGCGGTTTAGGGGTTAATTACTTTATTTAGTTGCGGCGGGGTCCGTGAGCGGCGGTATAGGGGTTAAACAGTTTAGTATAGTGTGGGTGCTTAGTGACAGTATAAAAATAAAGCTGGGAAAAAGCCGAAGAGCAGCGAGATCGATGACTGTTAGTTAACAACAGTCCGCTGCTCATCACGCCTTACTTGAAGCGCGGCTTTTTGACAGCTTTTTAGCTTAAATAAGGAAGATCAGCCTGGCAGAGGCATTTATTATGTATTGTAAGGGAGATAGGCAGCAGCTAGGGAGGCCAGATAGGATATAGTTACAATAGTCAAGGCGGGAAATGATGAGAGAGTGGATTGATGTCTTAGTTGTGTCTTGTGTGAGGAAGTGGCGAATTTTGGAGATGTTTTTAAGGTGGAGATGGCAGGAATTGGCCAAAGCTTGGATGTGGGGAGTAAAAGAGAGATCTGAGTCAAGTGTGACCCCAAGACATTGTGCATGCGGGGTAGGGGTAATGATGTTATTAACAATTAGAGAAAGTTGAGGAGTAGGGATTTTGGAAGAAGCGGGGAAAATAAGGCTCTCAGTTTTGGAAAAATTTAGCTTAAGGTAGTGAGAGGACATCCATGATGAAATATTAGAAAGACACGAGTTAGTAAGGAAGGGGATAAATTTATATCTATAAATAATCATCTATATATAGGTATAAATATATATTTGTGCAAAAAAAATATCATATATATATATATATATATATATATATATATATATATATAAATATATATATATATACATTCTATTTCTTCATAAATACATATATATGTATTTATGAAGAAATAGAACATATTCTTCTTTGTACACAACATTGGAATGTGAAATATTCATATATTTTAATGTCTGGTTAGCAAACTTGAGAATATAATATCATGTTTGTGTGTGAGTAGGGTGTTCCCCCCCCCCCACTTGTTTAGCTCTATTGACGAGGGAATAGGATATTGCGCGAGCATCAGGATAGTTCGCAAGTGAAAACAGTTTACTTTCAACTCATAATACAAGCATAACTTGACGTGCAAAAAGCTTACTTCTAGCGCAGTTAATGCTTGAGAGTGAGCTTTAAATATCGCTCCACTTGTAATCTAGCCCTGTATGTGCACACATACATACATATAAACACACACATATAAAGTATGTATATATATATATATATATATATATACATATACATACACACACATGCTTTTGAGCCCTTCCCAGCCCAGTCAAATACATTTAGAATATAAAATATAATTTTTTAAATAATATAACATGTTTTTATGGGGGTTTTTTAAATTGAAAATGCTTCAAATGATCTCTCTCTATATATACTATAAATGCCAGTGACTATGGGCTAGGGGAAGGCCTGAAACATGTTTGGCACTCTTTTCCACTTTTTATTTTGGATATCCTTTGTATGAGAGGTGCAGATAATACTTGTACTATATATATATATATATATATATATATATATATATATATTTATATATATGTGTGTGTGTAAAAAATCATATAGATAGAGAGGTATAGAGATATAATTTACAAAACTATATATATACATACATACATACATACATACATACATACATACAAGTTGCTAGTGAGCCCAGCACTCATTAATAGAAACAACCACCGTGGTGCCTTTCAAAAAATTTCATATAATACAAGATGGGAAAAGCACACATCCGGATTTGCACAAACAGTGCATTTTTATTACAATAAATGCATTGTTTGTGCAAATCCGGATGTGTGCTTTTCCCATCTTGTACTATATATATATATATATATATATATATATATATATATATATGTGAGTAAATAAGAGACTTTTTTGAAGCACAGTGCTTGTAAGGACAGGCGACTGTGCTGGAGGCGCACAATTGTGTAGGTAGTGGAGAGAAGCTGCTGGAATAAACGGTGTAAAAGTGTTCAGAATTTGCCCTTTAAATTCTAGACACTGGATAAGTATTAAGTAAGAAAGATTGTGTAAATTCTACAGCGCTAATCTCTGTTGATATATAAACAGTTTAATAGACCAGTTTGAATAAGCTCAAATAATGTCTACAGTAGTGCAGTATTACAAATGCAGCTTATGCACACAAATTATGATACACAGACTTGTATAGAGTTTCGTAGGAGGTGTATAATGTCCATAAAATCTCTGCGGTATACCGCAAGATATAAATAACAGTATTTTAGGAACCAATGATTGACAACAGCAAAGACACTTCTAATGGCGAGTCCTTAAACGGTCTCTCAGTTCACTTACTTCTCTGTCCTCAATCGTATGAGGTAAGTGATGAATGGTATAGACAGGTCCAGAATGGAACGAGATTCCTTCCGTTTTAGCCAATTTCTTTTCCTCAGGCTCACTCCAGCGTTACCCTTCCTTCTTTTTTCCCCCTCTTATATACGATTAGCCCGCTTGTCACAGGAACTCCAGTATGTATATTTAGGGATAAAGAAGGGGACCAAACATAGTGTGATACCGTAGAATCAGTGTATAATTTATTACAAATGAAAAGTGGTACTCACAAGTCTGTCCTCAAACATATGAGGTATTGATACAGCGTATAAAAAATGTCAGTAAAAGTACAGCTGGAACTTAGTGCCCGCGGGACACCACAGTAGAACCAGGCAATATACAGCGTATTGGGAACAGCCAGATCCAACACCCAGGTAGCCTGAGGAAAAGAAATTGGCTAAAACGGAAGGAATCTCGTTCCATTCTGGACCTGTCTATACCATTCATCACTTACCTCATACGATTGAGGACAGAGAAGTAAGTGAACTGAGAGACCGTTTAAGGACTCGCCATTAGAAGTGTCTTTGCTGTTGTCAATCATTGGTTCCTAAAATACTGTTATTTATATCTTGCGGTATACCGCAGAGATTGTATGGACATTATACACCTCCTACGAAACTCTATACAAGTCTGTGTATCATAATTTGTGTGCATAAGCTGCATTTGTAATACTGCACTACTGTAGACATTATTTGGGCTTATTCAAACTGGTCTATTAAACTGTTTATATATCAACAGAGATTAGCGCTGTAGAATTTACACAATCTTTCTTACTTAATATATATATATATATATAAATGTATATATCAATAAAAAGTGTCAAATGTGTCTTTAATAAATTTGACACTTTTTATTGAACTTGCTCTATGTTCTATCATTTCACCTCCTACGGCACCTGTTTAAATCTTAAGGACGTTGAGTACCCGGTCCGATACACTCTGTGTGCTGCAAAGCTGTTTGTTGTGGTCACCTGGGACACTTTGGGGCTCCTGCATCCAGATTTGAGATCGATCCTCACGTGATCAGCCCGGTTGGCATGGTAGTGAGTCTGTCGGGCGACTTTTTGAGGTCCCGACCTGCTTTGTCTGGCACATTCCAAGTGCAGCTCCTTATGTGAGTACCCACCCACCAGGGTATGTCCTTGTCCATCGTTATTTTCTGCACAGACGATATTGCTCTATGTGGCGCCTCTTTCTGTCTCCACAGGATTTTCTCTTTGTCTACACCGTCAAGAGTGCTGCCGCCTGTCAATGTCTATCTCCTCCTGTGAATTTGGCTTGTTTTTCACTAGCGCACCTCTCTTAGGGCACTGTTGTCCTTATCCTTAAATTGTAATGTAGTCTTTTTTTGTTTGTAATTGAGGGGTTAATTTAGGGGGTGGTAGGTTAAGGGGTTTAGTCATTAAATTAGTTTTTTGCATTGTGGGGGTTGGCGGTTTAAGAGTTAATAGGGAAATTAGGTTTAATGCGTTGTGGGGGTTGTCGGATTAGGGTTTAATAGATGTATTAGGTAGTTTGCGATGTTGTGGTTGGCGGATTTAGGGGTTAATAATTTTATTGGGTATTTGTTTTTTTCTTAATACTTCATGTGGGCGGTTATTTTATTTTTTTTAATACTTATTGCGGCGGTTATTTTTTGTTTTGTTGTAATGCTCCGTTTGCCTTCGCTGCATCCCAGTGGATTCCGAAAATGGCAGGCTGGTGAAAGAATCCACCTTCAGAATATACATATTTAGACATGTGTATTTATGTATATCTATGTTAAGGTTTTCCTAACACCTGAGACCTCATATCTTTGAGCTCTTATAACTTTTTATTGCAATTTAAAAAAATATATATATATTTTTTATTAGACTGTTATTATGAGTGTAACTGTATTAACAGTGAGTTAGGGCTTCTTGGAGTAAGTGGTCTTGGGGATCTTGGAAACAATATAGTCACAACATTTTATTGCAAGACAATCTGCAATGCATAATGACATTTAGCTTTTTTAATCATTTTATCAGTGCCAGTGCACACACATGGTAAGTATGTGCCAATCACAGTCCAGGAAGCATACTTACCTATAAGCGCTTTTGTCAGCACAGAGACATTTATCTTTGTTTCTACAAACTTCTAAAAACTAATTAGATCAGTTTGGCATAATGTATTTCTCATAAAACCCTGCTGATTGTCACTCATGATCTTGTTTTAATGAATATACCCATTAATATAATTCCTTATAATGCCATCTAGTAGCTCCCCCACCTTTAAAGGGACAGTCAAGTCCAAAAGAAACTTTCATTATCCAACTAGGGTAATAGTTGTCATTTTAAACCACTTTCCAATTTACTTTTATCACCAATTTTGCTTTGTTCTCTTTTGTATTCTTAGTTGAAAGCTAAACCTAGGTAGGCTCATATGCTAATTTATTAGAACTTGAAGGCCGCCTCTAATCTGAATGCATTTTGACAGTTTTTCCCCACTAGAGGGATTTATTTCATGTGTGTCATATAGATAACATTGAGCTCACGCATGGGAAGTTACCTAGGAGTCAGCACTGATTGGCTAAAAGGTCTGTCAAAAGAACTGAAATAAGGGGGCAGTTTTCAGAGGCATAGATACAAGGTAATTACAGAGGTGAAAAGTGTATTAATATAACTGTGTTGGTTATGCAAAACTGGGGAATAGGTAATAAAGGGATTATCCATCTTTTTAAACAACAACAATTCTGGTGTTGACTGTCCCTTTAAAGTCAGGCTTCCTAGGCTATATCATCCTGAATGTGTTCTAGTTTCTATTTTAAACTGTGATACCACATTAGTATTTCACCACGCCTGGACTACCGTGCTTAAGGAATTTGAGGTCACTCAAAATAGGGTCTAACGCTCACTTTTCAGCCACGACTTTTCCATACCGCAGATCCCCTTACTTCAATTGCGTATCCTATCTTTTCAATGGGATTTTTCTAACTCCGGTATTTAGAGTCATTTCTGATGTGAGCGTTAGACATCTAACGACAAAACTCCAGCCGCAGGAAAAAAGTCAGTAGTTAAGAGCTTTCTGGGCTAACGCCGGTTTCTAAAGCTCTTAACTACTGTACTCTAAAGTACACTAACACCCATAAACTACCTATGTACCCCTAAACTGAGGTCCCCCCACATCGCCGACACTCGAATAAATTTTTTTAACCCCTAATCTGCCGACCGATTGGCTGATAGGATTCTATCAGCTAATCGGAATTAAGGTAGGAATATTCTGATTGGCTGATGTAATCAGCCAATCAGAATCAAGTTCAATTCGATTGGCTGATCCAATCAGCCAATCAGATTGAGCTCGCATTCTATTGGCTGATCGGAACAGCCAATAGAATGCGAGCTCAATCTGATTGGCTGATTGGATCAGCCAATCGGATTGAACTTGATTCTGATTGGCTGATTCCATCAGCCAATCAGAATATTCCTACCTTAATTCCGATTGGCTGATAGAATCCTATCAGCCAATCGGAATTCGAGGGAAGCCATCTTGGATGACGTCCCTTAAAGGAACCGTCATTCGGCTAGTAGGCGTCGGGAGAAGAGGATGTTCCGCGTCGGAGGTCTGCAAGATGGATCCGGAAGAAAGAAGATTGAAGATGCCGTTGATAGAAGACTTCATCCGGATCATGGACCTCTTCAGCTCCCGCTTGGATGAAGACTTCATCCGGATCATGGACCTCTTCAGCTCCCGCTTGGATGAAGACTTCAGCCGGATCATGGACCTCTTCAGCCCCCCGCTTGGGCTTGGATCAGGACATCGGAGGAGCTCTTCAGGACGGATCGGTGAACCTGGTAGGGTGAAGACAAGGTAGGAAGATCGCGGTGAGCTCCGGTCGGCAGATTAGGGGTTAATGTTTGAAGTTAGGTGTCGGCGATGTTAGGGAGGGCAGATTAGGGGTTAATACTATTTATTATAGGGTTAGTGATGCGGATTAGGGGTTAATAACTTTATTATAGTAGCGCTCAGGTCCGCTCGACAGATTAGGGGTTAATAAGTGTAGGCAGGTGGAGGCGACGTTGAGGGGGGCAGATTAGGGGTTAATAAATATAATATAGGGGTCGGCGGTGTTAGGGGCAGCAGATTAGGGGTACATAAGGATAATGTAAGTAGCGACGGTTTACGGAGCGGCAGATTAGGGGTTAATAATAATATGCATGGGTCAGCGATAGCGGGGGCGGCAGATTAGAGGTTAATAAGTGTAAGGTTAGGGGTGTTTAGACTCGGGGTACATGTTAGGGTGTTAAGTGCAGACGTAGAAGTGTTTCCCCATAGCAAACAATGGGGCTGCGTTAGGAGCTGAACGCGGCTTTTTTGCAGGTGTTTGATTTTTTTTCAGCTCAAACAGCTCCATTGTTTCCTATGGGGGAATCGTGCACGAGCACGTTTTTGAGGCTGGCCGCTTGCGTAAGCAACTCTGGTATCGAGAGTTGAAGCTGCGTTAAAAATGCTCTACGCTCCTTTTTTGGAGCCTAACGCAGCCATTCTTTGGACTCTCAATACCAGAGTTATTTTTATGGTGCGGCCAGAAAAAAGCCGGCGTTAGTTTTTCGGGTCGTTACCGACAAAACTCCAAATCTAGCCGTCTAAGACTACAAAAAATAAACAAAATTATCAAAAATAAAAACAATTACACCTAATCTAATAGCCCTATAAAAATAAAAAAGCCCCCCCCCGAATACAAACACCCCCCAACCTACAATAAACTACCAATAGCCCTTAAAAGGGCCTTTTGTAGGGCATTGCCCTAAGTTACCTGGAAAAAAAAATACAAAGTCCCCCCAACAGTAAAACCCTCCACCCAACCAACCCCCAAAATAAGAAACCTGTCTAAAAAAAACCTAAGCTGCTACCCATATGCTCATAATGGGCATTTGTATGGGCATTGCCCTTAAAAGGGCATTCAGCTCTTTTACAAGCCCAAAGCCCTAATCTTAAAAAAAAAAAAAAAAAAAAAGTATAAAAAAATCTATCACTAACCCCATAAAATCTACTCACAGTTCCTGAAGTCCGGACATCCATCTCCATCCAGGCAGCGAGAAGTCTTCATCCAGGCAGCAAATGGCTTTAAATGTTTAAATGTGTGTACATAAGTATTTATGTATTTATATGTGTATATATGTATTTACAGACATATATACACATATAAACACATAAATACTTATGTACACACACACACACATATATATATATATATATATATATATGTGTGTGTGTGTGTGTGGAGCCATTTGCAGTTAAGTAGATGAAAACATGCAAAAACATATTTATGCAATATTCATATTTAAAAAAGTGTTATACTGTGTATTTACTGTAAATATTTCACATTCCAATATGTTATATGTATTTGTAAATAGATATTCATATATATATCTGTATACATCTATACCTTTATTATTATCAGTTATTTGTAGAGAGCCAACAGATAGATAACGCAGCGCTAAAAACATGGGTCTAAAATGCAAGGTGACAATTATGGGTGACAAAGGGATTAAGAACCTTGCAAGGAGTTTCACTGTTGTAAATCTTCTCTCATGAAGGTGATCTACAAAGCAGCTAGGTTCGTAGGCTTACATGCTAAGAGGGTTTAAGGGGATAACTAAATGAGATGTGGATGGGAGGGAGAGTATCTGGAGACTAGGTTGGAGATATGGGGGTCTATTTATCAAGCAGTCAACCGCAAATACGCTGGGATTCCGCAGCGTAATTGTGGAGAGCTTGATTCGCCTTATTTATCAAAGGCTATAGACCGGCAAAAGTATTTTGTGACGTAACCTACGATCCGCCGGTCTCAGTCCGACACAGATCGATGCTTACGTCACTACAGATGTTCCGAATGCAAATTCGGCACTATCTGACTACTTTTGCTAGTTATCAAATAACTACCAGGTACTCTCGCCACTATTCCGGCCCAGCGTACCTGGGTTTCAATCCATAGGAATAAATGGAAGTCTGAAAGCAGCGAAAGCTTATGTTCGCTGCTGCCCGATATCCCATTGATTCCTATGGGAGAATAAAAGTAACGTTTACACCTAACACCCTAACATGTACCCCGAGTCTAAACACCCCTAATCTGCTGCCCCGACACCGCCAACACCTACATTATACTTATTAACCCCTAATCTGCCACCCCCTACACCGCCGCCACCTACATTATACTTATTAACCCCTAATCTGCCGCCCCGCCACCGCCGCCACCTAAATAAAAGTTATTAACCCCTATCCAGCTGCTCCTGGAGCCCACCACAACTAAATAAAGTTATTAACCCCTAAACCCCTGGCCTCCCACATCACTAGCACTTATTAAACCTATTAAGCCCTAAACCGCCAGCCCCCCACTAAGTTACAAAAAATAAAAAATAAAGTATCAAAGCTTTAAACTAATTACACCTAATCTAAGGGCCCTATGAAAATAAAAAAGCCCCCCCAAAATAAAAAAAACCCTAACCTACAATAAACTACAAATAGCCCTTAAAAGGGCCTTTTGTGGGGCATTGCCCCAAAGTAATCAGCTCTTTTACCTGAAAAAAAATACAAATACCCCCCCAACAGTGAAACCCACCACCCACACAACCAAACCCCCAAATAAAAAGCTAACTAAAAAAACCTAAGCTCCCCATTGTCTTGAAAAGGGCATTTGGGTGGGCATTGCCTTTAAAAGGGCATTTAGCTCTTTTGCAGCCCAAAACCCTAATCTAAAAATAAAACCTACCCAATAAACCCTTAAAAAATCCTAACACTAACCCCTGAAGATCGACTTACAGTTTTGAAGATCCGACATCCATCCTCCAAGAAGCCGGGAGAAGTCTTCATCCAAGCGGAAAGAAGTCCTCCAAGAAGCTGGCCGAAGTCTTCATCCAAGCCCACAGAAGTCTTCACCCAGACGGCATCTTCTATCTTCATCCATCCGGCGCGGAGGGGGTCCATCTTCAAGACATCCGACGTGGAGCATCCTCTTCTTCCGACGGACTAACGACGAATGAAGGTTCCTTTAAATGACGTCATCCAAGATGACGTCCCTTAGATTCCGATAGAATTCTATCAGCCAATCGGAATTAAGGTAGAAAAAATCCTATTGGCTGTTGCAATCAGCCAATAGGATTGAACTTCAGCGCTTGGATGAAGACTTCTCCCGGCTTCTTGGAGGATGGATGTCGGATCTTCAAAATTGTAAGTCGATCTTCAGGGGTTAGTGTTAGGATTTTTTAAGGGTTTATTTGCAGGGTTTTATTTTTAGATTAGGGTTTTGGGCTGCAAAAGAGCTAAATGCCCTTTTAAGGGCAATGCCCATCCAAATGCCCTTTTCAGGGCAATGAGGAGCTTAGGTTTTTTTAGTTAGCTTTTTATTTGGGGGTTTGGTTGTGTGGGTGGTGGGTTTTACTGTTGGGGGGTATTTGTATTTTTTTTACAGGTAAAAGAGCTGATTACTTTGGGGCAATGCCCCGCAAAAGGCCCTTTTAAGGGCTATTTGTAGTTTATTGTAGGTTAGGGTTTTTTTATTTTGGGGGGGCTTTTTTATTTTCATAGGTCCCTTAGATTAGGTGTAATTAGTTTAAAGCTTTGATAATTTATTTTTTATTTTGTGTAACTTAGTGTTTATTTTTTTGTGTAACTTAGTGTTTGTTATTTTTTGTAACTTTGTATTTTTTTAGTGTAGATTTAAATTATTTAAATAGGGTTAGGTGTTTAAATATAGAATATAGTTATTTTAATTTGTAGTTTAATGTAATTTTAGTTTAAAAGTTAGGGTAGACTAATTATTATTTTAATATAGTTTAAGGTAATTTTAGTATAATAGTTAGGGTAGATTAATTATTATTTTAATATAGTTTAATTTAATTTTAAAGGTAAGTTTACATTTATAATAAGATAGGGATGAGTTAATATTTAATATAAAGTTAGCGGGTTGTTAGGTTTAGAGGTTAATAGCTTAATTTAGTTTATGGCGATGTGGGGGGCTGGTGGTTTAGAGGTTAATAACTTTATTTAGTTGCGGTGGGCTCCGGGAGCGGAGGGATAGGGGTTAATAACATAATGTAGGTGGCGGCGGTGTAGGGGGCGGCAGATTAGGGGTTAATAAGTATATTGTAGGTGGCGGTGGGCTCTGGGAACAGAGGAATAGGGGTTAATAAGTTTATTAGAGTGGTGGTGTGCTCTGGGAGCGGCGGTTTAGGGGTTAATGACTTTATTTAGTTGCGGCGGGGTCCATGAGCGGCGGTATAGGGGTTAAACAGTTTAGTATAGTGTGGGTGCTTAGTGACAGTATACAAATAAAGCTGGGAAAAAGCCGAAGAGCAGCGAGATCGATGACTGTTAGTTAACAACAGTCCGCTGCTCATCACCCCGTACTTGACGCGCGGCTTTTTGACAGCTTTTTAGCTTAAATAAGGAAGATCAGCCTGGCAGAGGCATTTATTATGTATTGTAAGGGAGATAGACAGCAGCTAGGGAGGCCAGATAGGATAGAGTTACAATAGTCAAGACGGGAAATGATGAGAGAGTGGATTGATGTCTTAGTTGTGTCTTGTGTGAGAAAGTGGCTAAATTTGGAGATGTTTTTAAGGTGGAGATGGCAGGAATTGGCCAAAGCTTGGATGTGGGGAGTAAAAGAGAGATCTGAGTCAAGTCTGACCCCAAGACATTGTGCATGCTGGGTAGGGGTAATGATGTTATTAACAATTAGAGAAAGTTGAGGAGTAGGGATTTTGGAAGAAGCGGGGAAAATAAGGCTCTCAGTTTTGGAAAAATTAAGGTAGTGAGAGGACATCCATGATGAAATATTAGAAAGACACGAGTTAGTAAGGAAGGGGATACATTTATATCTATAAATAATCATCTATATATAGGTATAAATATATATTTGTGCAAAAAAAATATCATATATATATATACACAGTATATATATATATATATATATATATATATATATATATATATATATATGCACAGTATATATATATATATATATATATATATATATATATATATATATATATATATATAAAAATATATATTCTATTTCTTCATAAATACATATATATGTATTTATGAAGAAATAGAACATATTCTTCTTTGTACACAACATTGGGATGTGAAATATTCATATATTTTAATGTCTGGTTAGCAAACTTGAGAATATAATATCATGTTTGTGTGTGAGTAGGGTGTTTCCCCCCCACTTATTTTGCTCTATTGACGAGGGAATAGGATATTGCGCGAGCATCAGGATAGTTCGCAAGTGAAAACAGTTTACTTTCAACTCATAATACAAGCATAACTTGACGTGCAAAAAGCTTACTTCTAGCGCAGTTAATGCTTGAGCGTGAGCTTTAAATATTGCTCCACTTGTAATCTAGCCCTGTATGTGCACACATACATACATACATACATATAAACACACACATATACAGTATGTGTATATATATATATATATATATATATATATATATATACATACACACACACATGCTTTTGAGCCCTTCCCAGCCCAGTCAAATACATTAAGAATATAAAATATCATTTTTTAAACAATATAACATGTTTTTATGGGGTTTTTTTTATTGAAAATGCTTCAAATGATCTCTCTCTCTATATACTATAAATGCCAGTGACTAAGGGCTAGGGGAAGGCCTGAAACATGTTTGGCACTCTTTTCCACTTTTTATTTTGGATATCCTTTGTATGAGAGGTGCGGATAATACTTGTACCATATATATATATATATATATATATATATATATATTTATATATGTGTGTGTGTAAAAAATCATGTAGATATAGAGGTATAGAGATATAATTTACAAAACTATATATATATATATATATATATATATATATATATATATATATATATATAAATATATATATATATATATATATATATATATATATATATACATACATACATACATACATACATACAAGTTGCTAGTGAGCCCAGCACTCATTAATAGAAACAACCACCGTGGTGCCTTTAAAAAAATGTCATATAGTACAAGATGGGAAAAACACACATCCGGATTTGCACAAACAGTGCATTTATTTTATTACAATAAATGCATTGTTTGTGCAAATCCGGATGTGTGCTTTTCCCATCTTGTACTATATATATATATATATATATATATATATATATATATATATATATATATATATATATATAAATGTATATATATCAATAAAAAGTGTCAAATGTGTTTTTAATAAATTTGACACTTTTTATTGAACTTGCTCTATGTTCTATCATTTCACCTCCTACGGCACCTGTTTAAATCTTAAGGACATTGAGTACCCGGTCCGATACACTCTGTGTGCTGCAAAGCTGTTTGTTGTGGTCACCTGGGACACTTTGGGGCTCCTGCATCCAGATTTGAGATCGATCCTCACCTGATCAGCCCGGTTGGCGTGGTGGTGAGTCTGTCGGGCGATTTTTTGAGGTCCCAACCTGCTTTGTCTGGCACATTCCAAGTGCAGCTCCTTATGTGAGTACCCACCCACCAGGGTATGTCCTTGTCCATCGTTATTTTCTGCACAGACGATATTGCTCTATGTGGCGCCTCTTTCTGTCTCCACAGGATTTTCTCTTTGTCTACACCGTCAAGAGTGCTGCCGCCTGTCGATGTCTATCTCCTCCTGTGAATTTGGCTTGTTTTTCACTAGCGCACCTCTCTTAGGGCACTGTTGTCCTTATCCTTAAATTGTAATGTAGTCTTTTTTTGTTTGTAATTGAGGGGTTAATTTAGGGGGTGGTAGGTTAAGGGGTTTAGTCATTAAAT
Source organism: Bombina bombina (assembly GCF_027579735.1). Taxonomy (NCBI): domain Eukaryota; kingdom Metazoa; phylum Chordata; class Amphibia; order Anura; family Bombinatoridae; genus Bombina; species Bombina bombina. The sequence continues at coordinate 910,875,643 of NC_069500.1, read as the reverse complement.
TAGTTTTTTGCATTGTGGGGGTTGGCGGTTTAAGAGTTAATAGGAAAATTAGGTTTAATGCGTTGTGGGGGTTGGCGGATTAGGGTTTAATAGATGTATTAGGTAGTTTGCGATGTTGTGGTTGGTGGATTTAGGGGTTAATAATTTTATTGGGTATTTTTTTTTTTTTCTTAATACTTTATGTGGGCGGTTATTATTTTTTTTTTTAATACTTATTGCGGCGGTTATTTTTTGTTTTGTTGTAATGCTCCGTTTGCCTTCGCTGCATCCCAGTGGATTCCGAAAATGGCAGGCTGGTGAAAGAATCCACCTTCAGAATATACATATTTAGACATGTGTATTTATGTCTATCTATGTTAAGGCCCTTTGCAACCTTTTTTTTTTCCTAACACCTGAGACCTCATATCTTTGAGCTCTTATAACTTTTTATTGCAATTTAAAAAAATATATATATATTTTTTATTAGACTGTTATTATGAGTGTAACTGTATTAACAGTGAGTTAGGGCTTCTTGGAGTAAGTGGTCTTGGGGATCTTGGAAACAATATAGTCACAACATTTTATTACAAGACAATCTGCAATGCATAATGACATTTAGCTTTTTTAATCATTTTATCAGTGCCAGTGCACACACATGGTAAGTATGTGCCAATCACAGTCCAGGAAGCATACTTACCTATAAGCGCTTTTGTCAGCACAGAGACATTTATCTTTGCTTCTACTAACTTCTAAAAACTAATTAGATCAGTTTGGCATAATGTATTTCTCATAAAACCCTGCTGATTGTCACTCATGATCTTGTTTTAATGAATATACCCATTAATATAATTCCTTATAAGGCTTATAATGCCATCTAGTAGCTCCCCCACCTTTAAAGGGACAGTCAAGTCCAAAAAAAACTTTCATGATCCAACTAGGGTAATAGTTGTCATTTTAAACCACTTTCCAATTTACTTTTATCACCAATTTTGCTTTGTTCTCTTTTGTATTCTTAGTTGAAAGCTAAACCTAGGTAGGCTCATATGCTAATTTATTAGAACTTGAAGGCCGCCTCTAATCTGAATGCATTTTGACAGTTTTTCCCCACTAGAGGGATTTATTTGATGTGTGTCATATAGATAACATTGAGCTCATGCATGGGAAGTTACCTAGGAGTCAGCACTGATTGGCTAAAAGGTCTGTCAAAAGAACTGAAATAAGGGGGCAGTTTTCAGAGGCATAGATACAAGGTAATTACAGAGGTGAAAAGTGTATTAATATAACTGTGTTGGTTATGTAAAACTGGGGAATAGGTAATAAAGGGATTATCCATCTTTTTAAACAACAAAAATTCTGGTGTTGACTGTCCCTTTAAAGTCAGGCTTCCTAGGCTATATCATCCTGAATGTGTTCTAGTTCCTATTTTAAACTGTGATTCCACATTAGTATTTCACCACGCCTGGACTACCGTGTTTAAGGAATTTGAGGAGTTTGAAAGGTTAAAGGTGATATAAAAATGAATTTGGAAAGCCTACCTGATCCCTTCATATTCACATAGAAGCTATTTTGTAATATTCTTGCATTTGCAAAACTGCTTCTGAGAAAATTTCGTTTTTTTATAACTTTCCACAAACACATTCACCTAGATTATGAGTTTTGCGTTAACAGGGGTGCGGTGCTGACGAGCAGTTTAAGCTCACCGCTCACTTGCAGACAGCGCTGGTATTACAGGTTTTTACAAGCCCGACGTTAACCGCAAAAAAGTGAGCGAAGAGCAAAATTTAGCTCCACATCTCACCTCAATACCAGTGCTGCTTACGTTAGTGGTGAGCAGGTAAAACGTGCTCGTGCACGATTTCCCCATACAAATTAATGGGGGAGAGTCGGTTGAAAAAAACCTAACACCTGCAAAAAAGCAGCGTAAAGCTCCTAACGCAGCCCCATTGATTCTTATAGGGAAATAAAAGTTATGTCTACACCTAACACCCTAACATGAACCCCGAGTCTAAACACCCCAAATATTACATTTATTAAGCCCTAATCTGCCGCCCCCGACATCGCTGACACCTACATTATATTATTAACCCCTAATCTGCCGCTCCGGACACCGCAGCCACCTACATTATACTTATGAACCCCTAATCTGCTGCCTCCAACATCGGCGAACCCTACATTATATTTATTAACCCCTAATCTGCCGCCCCCAATGTCGCCGCAACCTAACTACATTTATTAACCCCTAATCTGCCGCCCACAACGTTGCCACCACTATAATAAAGTTATTAACCCTTAAACCTATGTCTAACCCAAACCCCCCCTAACTTAAATATAATTTAAATAAATCTAAATAAAATTACTACAATTACCTAAATTATTCCTATTTAAAACTAAATACTTACCTATAAAATAAACCCTAAGATAGCTACAATATAACTAATAGTTACATTGTAGCCATCTTAGGGTTTATTTTTATTTTACAGGCAACTTTGTATTTATTTTAACTAGGTACAATAGTTATTAAATAGTTATTAACTATTTAATAACTACCTAGTTAAAATAAAGACAAATTTACCTGTAAAATAAAACCTAACCTAAGTTACAATTACACCTAACACTACATAATTAAATTAATTACCTTAACTAAATACAATTAATTACAATTTAAAAAAATTATCTAAAGTACGAAAAAAACAAACACTAAATTACAGAAAGTAATAAAATAATTACAAGATTTTTAAACTAATTACACCTACTCTAATCCCCCTAACAAAATAAAAAAAGCCCCCAAAAATAAAGAAAAGCCCTACCCTACACTAAATTACAAATATCCCTTAAAAGGGCCTTTTGCGGGGCATTGCCCCAAAGTAATCAGCTCTTTTACCTGTAAAAAAAGTACAAATACCCCCCCAACATTAAAACCCACCAACCAGACTACCAACCCTACTCTAAAATCCACCCAATCCCCCCTTCAAAAAAACCTAACACTAACCCCTTGAAGATCACCCTACCGTGAGACGTCTTCACCCAACCGGGCAGAAGTGGTCCTCCAGACGGGCAGAAGTCTTCATCCAGACGGCATCTTCTATCTTCATCCATCCGGCGCGGAGCGGGTCCATCTTCAAGACATCCGACGCGGAGCATCCTCTTCTGACAACATCTTCTTACGAAATGACGGTACCTTTAAGTGACGTCATCCAAGATGGCGTCCCTTCAATTTCGATTGGCTGATAGAATTCTGATGCAATTAGTCAATAGGATTGAAGTTCAATCCTATTGGCTGATCCAATCAGCCAATAGGATTGAGCTGGCATTCTATTGGCTGTTCCAATCAGCCAATAGAATGCAAGCTCAATCCTATTGGCTGATTGCATCAGCCAATAGGATTTTTTCTACCTTAATTCCGATTGGCTGTTCAGAGAAGCATGTTCAGAGAAGCGCTATTGACACGTGCATATGCTGCCAGTGCATGTGAAAAAATGCTTTCTCTATGTGTATTTGAAATATGAATGTGATAAGCACTTGCATTTGCATGCTTATGTCACATTAAAGGGACAGCCTACTGCAGAATTTTTATTGTTTAAAAAGATAGATAATCCCTTTATTTACCAGTTTTGCATAACCAACAAAGTAATATTGAAATACTTTTTACCTCTGTGATTACCTTGTATCTAAGCCTCTGCAGACTGCCCCCTTATTTCAGTTCTTTAGACAGATTTGCATTTTAGCCAATCAGTGCCCTCTCATAAGTAACTCCACGGATGTGAGCACAATGTTATCTATATGGCACACATGAACTAACGCTCTCTAGCTGGTAAAAACTACCAAATGCATTCAGATAAGAGGCGGCCTTTAAGGGCTTAAAAATTAGCATATGAGCCTACATAAGTTTAGCTTTCAACAAGGAATACCAAGAGAACAAAGCAAATTTGATGATAAAAGTAAATTGGAAAGTTGTTTAAAATGAGAAGCCCTATCTGAATCATGAACGTTAAGTCTAATATTTACTACAAATATTTGCCATGTAGATGACTGTTATTCTTTTATATTGTAATAGACATAACTAGTAATGCTAATAATAATTTTCAATGAAAGGGGAATTATAGCAAAAGCAAAAAATAATGGTTCATTTAATTAGAAACAGATACAATGATATTTGTTGAATTGAGAACCATATGTTATGGCCAAGTAATATGTCACAGAAATTGACTAGATGCACCAACTTGAAACAAAAGGAATACATTTTTTGTTGCTGTTGAAGTGGAAAGTTATTTTAACTTTGCTGGAAAGTATTCCATAACCATTTGTGTGTGTGGGATCAGCATCTAAATATATCTGGCAATGAATGTCTGCAATTACATGATTACACAGGAAGGACACACACACCTACTGAAGCTTAAAAAGAGACACTAGAAACGTAGAATTGTAATATAAATTGGCTTTCTGCCTTAGGAACAAAATGTTACACTGTTGTGCAGTATTTTTTTCATAGAACCACAAAACTAATGGTAAAGTGGGCAATAAGTTTAGTGAACTTATTTTAAATTGACTCATCATTTTGCATAATGAACAAGGTTAAGTGGCAATATTGATTTTTCCAAAAAAGTTATGGAATTAAACCGTACAGAAGAAATAAATAATTGGACATCAAAAAACATATAAACAAGAGAAAAGAAGATAACAACCCCATGTTGTATAAATAGATATGGTGTAAGAAGCCCATACAAATCCTCTGGTTATTGATTATGATCAGAGAACATCAGAGCACAATTAAGGAGATAAAAAAGGGAAATAAAATCTATCTTTTACAAATGATCTTACTCCCTCATGCCTCTACCAAGTCTCTCTATTTCCAGGGGGAGTCTGGTCCTTCAGTTTTACATCCTCTAATCCCCCACTGAGAACTCTCTATACCAGTTCAAAATTATAACCCCCCCCCCCCCCATTTGTATCACTGCTGGGCCCCAACTTTCCTTTCATAGTTCTTAAACATTATCTATGGTTCCCAGATTTCTAAAAACACATATCTCTTATCCAGGATAAAAGAGGTTAACCTAGCTATTTCATGAAAATAACTAATCTTGTTCTTTATGAGGGACATTAGTTTTCCAGTATTTTGCTATAATCTTTCTTACTGTCGTATATATCATAGTTGTTAGTTTGGCAGCATACTTGTGTATGCCTTTTTATAGGTTGATGTAGCAGAGCCTGAGCTGGTATGAGATATATTCCCCTATCAAATATCTAGAAGTCTCCCCATAAGTCTCTAACAAGCGGATAATTCCATCACATGTGGAAGTAGATACCTCTTTCTCCACAACCTCTAAAACGTACCATATCCTGATGTGTTGTATTAGAATACAATTTGGTGATTTCAGGCACCATCTAAATGCTACTTTTATGAAGTATTCCAGTAAAGTAGCACTATAAGAGAAGGAGGTCCCCTCTTGTAATAATTTTAACCACTTGTGTAGTAAGATTACCCCCTGAGTCTGTTTACCATTCATCCATAAAGGACATTTGCTTTGTTCTGTCAGGCATATTGAGATTAGGGTACAGGCCTGTAGTTGCCCCCTTAACTCAAGATCTCACAAGGCACAAAGAGTCTACAAATGTTGTGTCTAGCTGAATGGTTCCACCAATTACTTCTCTAACCCTAGACCTGAGTTGGAGGTATTGGAACCACCAGGGTGAGTAAGTCTCATCAAGTTCCAAGTATTTTTCATAAGCAATTATATTCTGATCTTGTAAAAGCTTCTTTTGTAACATACTATTCAGTTTACTGTTTCTCAACAGTGTAGAGAAAATTACTGTATCCTGTTCACTAGTTCTATAAGAATTTTTTACCACTGTAGAGTTCCTTGAATTCCTAGTGCTCCTAATTTTCCCACATTTGAGTAAAATTGTCCCCAACACAATAAATTATGCCCCAAAATTGGCTCTGCCCAGGACTGCCTGAGTTTGTTCCACATTAACTAACTCTACCCTTAGTGGCCCACCCAGTTGCCATACTTGCAGCACAAGCTCCCCCGAATCACCTAGAGTCAGGACTTCAGGACAGCAGAAGATCAACTGTCAGCATCTTAAACTTGAAAGAAGGGACAGCATCCTGTGTGGCTAGCAGATGGGCCATTAGAGATTTTAGTTTTTTAGCTGAGATTACCTCATTTTCTGACAAAGCAGGTGGGCGTGTCAGAGGAATATTTCTCAGAGCTTGGAAAGTCTGGATAAGTGTTTTTATACAGGGGAGGAGCAGATGGTGTAACACATGCATCCAAATTGTCTAAGAATACATTCACATTTTGTAGTAAACTATGGGGAAGGTCAGTATTTAAAGTGCCAATTTGAATAAAACTATTTTGTTTAGTACAATACATAAAACCACTACCATATGTACTATTAGAGAATTTAACATTTGCAAAGGTTTTTCGCAAATGTTGCAAAGATTCAACAACTTCCTCAAGCGAAGTATTATTATTTTCTAATGTAGAAATTTTATCATTTAAAAGACCACATGTATGTGCTGATATCATACTTTGTTTCCTACTGTCTTCTAACTGTATATTTATGGAATCTAAAAGAGATGTAATTGCTCATTTAATCACAAGGATTTCAATAAGGTACGTAACAGACCTTTTAACATTCTATCCTTTTTAACCACCATTTTTTTAATGTTAGCAATTACACAATCCTGAAACACATAAGGGAGATTATACAAAAGAGGGGTGGATCTCTGATCTATGTCAATTAAGTCAAAATCTATGGTGGGCCCAGCCATAATTTAACTCTAAAAAAAGAAAAGAAAATACTTACATAGCAGCAGCATACACACACAGCATTTAAAGGTCCAGAAGCTTTAATAAAGTACTGTGGTCCAAGGGTCGAACTCCAGGAAGCCGAGCCCCCAAAGTGTTGTATACCTCATTCTAGGGCTGTTACTAAATGAGTATTTAGCAACAGATGTATATGTATGATTCTTGCAAAAGAGGATAGAAAAAGAGAAGAATTATTATTTAATATGACTATTAAATGCATTGGCTATAGAAAACTAGCTATAGACAAATATGCAATCTGGGTTATCTAACAGATTAATTTAATACTCATATCTATCAAATATTAGTTGACATAAATAATTTATTAATCACAACAAGATTAATACATACCTTGAGATCTGAAGGTAACAGATAACACTAGCTTCATACAAATTCAAAGCTTATATACACATTTTAAGCCAATCAAATTAAAGCATACCATAAATGAAAGGCTATCTTTATATATTTTAACTTCCTTAAAAGACTTTATAATTTTGGCTGACATATAGAAAAACATAATTTATGTAAGAACTTACCTGATAAATTCATTTCTTTCATATTAGCAAGAGTCCATGAGCTAGTGACGTATGGGATATACATTCCTACCAGGAGGGGCAAAGTTTCCCAAACCTCAAAATGCCTATAAATACACCCCTCACCACACCCACAATTCAGTTTAATGAATAGCCAAGAAGTGGGGTGATAAAAAAGTGCGAAAGCATATAAAATAAGGAATTGGAATAATTGTGCTTTATACAAAATCATAACCACCACAAAAAAAAGGGCGGGCCTCATGGACTCTTGCTAATATGAAAGAAATGAATTTATCAGGTAAGTTCTTACATAAATTATGTTTTCTTTCATGTAATTAGCAAGAGTCCATGAGCTAGTGACGTATGGGATAATGACTACCCAAGATGTGGATCTTTCCACACAAGAGTCACTAGAGAGGGAGGGATAAAAATAAAGACAGCCAATTCCTGCTGAAAATAATCCACACCCAAAAATAAAGTTTAACGAAAAACATAAGCAGAAGATTCAAACTGAAACCGCTGCCTGAAGTACTTTTCTACCAAAAACTGCTTCAGAAGAAGAAAATACATCAAAATGGTAGAATTTAGTAAAAGTATGCAAAGAGGACCAAGTTGCTGCTTTGCAAATCTGGTCAACCGAAGCTTCATTCCTAAACGCCCAGGAAGTAGAAACTGACCTAGTAGAATGAGCTGTAATTCTCTGAGGCGGAGTTTTACCCGACTCAACATAGGCAAGATGAATTAAAGATTTCAACCAAGATGCCAAAGAAATGGCAGAAGCTTTCTGGCCTTTTCTAGAACCGGAAAAGATAACAAATAAACTAGAAGTCTTACGGAAAGATTTCGTAGCTTCAACATAATATTTCAAAGCTCTAACAACATCCAAAGAATGCAACGATTTCTCCTTAGAATTCTTAGGATTAGGACATAATGAAGGAACCACAATTTCTCTACTAATGTTGTTGGAATTCACAACTTTAGGTAAAAATTCAAAAGAAGTTCGCAACACCGCCTTATCCTGATGAAAAATCAGAAAAGGAGACTCACAAGAAAGAGCAGATAATTCAGAAACTCTTCTGGCAGAAGAGATGGCCAAAAGGAACAAAACTTTCCAAGAAAGTAATTTAATGTCCAATGAATGCATAGGTTCAAACGGAGGAGCTTGAAGAGCTCCCAGAACCAAATTCAAACTCCAAGGAGGAGAAATTGACTTAATAACAGGTTTTATACGAGCCAAAGCTTGTACAAAACAATGAATATCAGGAAGAATAGCAATCTTTCTGTGAAAAAGAACAGAAAGAGCAGAGATTTGTCCTTTCAAAGAACTTGCGGACAAACCCTTATCTAAACCATCCTGAAGAAACTGTAAAATTCTCGGTATTCTAAAAGAATGCCAAGAAAAATTATGAGAAAGACACCAAGAAATATAAGTCTTCCAGACTCTATAATAAATCTCTCGAGATACAGATTTACGAGCCTGTAACATAGTATTAATCACAGAGTCAGAGAAACCTCTTTGTCCAAGAATCAAGCGTTCAATCTCCATACCTTTAAATTTAAGGATTTCAGATCCTGATGGAAAAAAGGACCTTGTGACAGAAGGTCTGGTCTTAATGGAAGAGTCCACGGTTGGCAAGAGGCCATCCGGACAAGATCCGCATACCAAAACCTGTGAGGCCATGCCGGAGCTACCAGCAGAACAAACGAGCATTCCTTCAGAATCTTGGAGATTACTCTTGGAAGAAGAACTAGAGGCGGAAAGATATAGGCAGGATGATACTTCCAAGGAAGTGATAATGCATCCACTGCCTCCGCCTGAGGATCCCGGGATCTGGACAGATACCTGGGAAGTTTCTTGTTTAGATGGGACGCCATCAGATCTATTTCCGGAAGTTCCCACATTTGAACAATCTGAAGAAATACCTCTGGGTGAAGAGACCATTCGCCCGGATGCAACGTTTGGCGACTGAGATAATCCGCTTCCCAATTGTCTATACCTGGGATATGAACCGCAGAGATTAGACAGGAGCTGGATTCCGCCCAAACCAAAATTCGAGATACTTCTTTCATAGCCAGAGGACTGTGAGTCCCTCCTTGATGATTGATGTATGCCACAGTTGTGACATTGTCTGTCTGAAAACAAATGAACGATTCTCTCTTCAGAAGAGGCCAAAACTGAAGAGCTCTGAAAATTGCACGGAGTTCCAAAATATTGATCGGTAATCTCACCTCCTGAGATTCCCAAACTCCTTGTGCCATCAGAGATCCCCACACAGCTCCCCAACCTGTGAGACTTGCATCTGTTGAAATTACAGTCCAGGTCGGAAGCACAAAAGAAGCCCCCTGAATTAAACGATGGTGATCTGTCCACCATGTTAGAGAGTGTCGAACAATCGGTTTTAAAGATATTAATTGAGATATCTTCGTGTAATCCTTGCACCATTGCTTCAGCATACAGAGCTGAAGAGGTCGCATGTGAAAACGAGCAAAGGGGATCGCGTCCGATGCAGCAGTCATAAGACCTAGAATTTCCATGCATAAGGCTACCGAAGGGAATGATTGTGACTGAAGGTTTCGACAAGCTGCAATCAATTTTAGACGTCTCTTGTCTGTTAAAGACAGAGTCATGGACACTGAATCCATCTGGAAACCCAGAAAAGTTACCCTTGTCTGAGGAATCAAAGAACTTTTTGGTAAATTGATCCTCCAACCATGATCTTGAAGAAACAACACAAGTCGATTCGTATGAGATTCTGCTAAATGTAAAGACTGAGCAAGTACCAAGATATCGTCCAAATAAGGAAATACCACAATACCCTGTTCTCTGATTACAGACAGAAGGGCACCGAGAACCTTTGTAAAAATTCTTGGAGCTGTAGCTAGGCCAAACGGCAGAGCCACAAACTGGTAATGCTTGTCCAGAAAAGAGAATCTCAGGAACTGATAATGATCTGGATGAATCGGAATATGCAGATATGCATCCTGTAAATCTATTGTGGACATATAATTCCCTTGCTGAACAAAAGGCAAGATAGTCCTTACAGTTACCATCTTGAACGTTGGTATTCTTACATAACGATTCAATATTTTTAGATCCAGAACTGGTCTGAAGGAATTCTCCTTCTTTGGTACAATGAAGAGATTTGAATAAAACCCCATCCTCTGTTCCGGAACTGGAACTGGCATAATTACTCCAGTCAACTCTAGATCTGAAACACATTTCAGAAATGCTTGAGCTTTTACTGGATTTACTGGGACACGGGAAAGAAAAAATCTCTTTGCTGGAGGTCTCATCTTGAAACCAATTCTGTACCCTTCTGAAACAATGCGCTGAATCCAAAGATTGTGAACAGAATTGATCCAAATTTCCTTGAAAAAACGTAACCTGCCCCCTACCAGCTGAGCTGGAATGAGGGCCGCACCTTCATGTGGACTTAGAAGCAGGCTTTGCCTTTCTAGCTGGCTTGGATTTATTCCAGACTGGAGATGGTTTCCAAACTGAAACTGCTCCTGAGGATGAAGGATCAGGCTTTTGTTCTTTGTTGAAACGAAAGGAACGAAAACGATTATTAGCCCTGCTTTTACCTTTAGATTTTTTATCCTGTGGTAAAAAAGTTCCTTTCCCACCAGTAACAGTTGAAATAATGGAATCCAACTGAGAACCAAATAATTTGTTACCCTGGAAAGAAATGGAAAGTAAAGTTGATTTAGAAGCCATATCAGCATTCCAAGTTTTAAGCCATAAAGCTCTTCTAGCTAAAATAGCTAGAGACATAAACCTGACATCAACTCTGATAATATCAAAAATTGCATCACAGATAAAATTATTAGCATGCTGTAGAAGAATAATAATATCATGAGAATCATGATGTGTTACTTGTTGCGCTAAAGTTTCCAACCAGAAAGTTGAAGCTGCAGCAACATCAGCCAAAGATATAGCAGGTCTAAGAAGATTACCTGAACACAGATAAGCTTTTCTTAGAAAGGATTCAATTTTCCTATCTAAAGGATCCTTAAATGAAGTACCATCTGACGTAGGAATAGTAGTACGTTTAGCAAGGGTAGAAATAGCCCCATCAACTTTAGGGATTTTGTCCCAAAATTCTAATCTGTCAGACGGCACAGGATATAATTGCTTAAAACGTTTAGAAGGAGTAAATGAATTACCCAATTTATCCCATTCTTTGGAAATTACTGCAGAAATAGCATTAGGAACAGGAAAAACTTCTGGAATAACCACAGGAGCTTTAAATACCTTATCCAAACGTTTAGAATTAGTATCAAGAGGACCAGAATCCTCTATTTCTAAAGCAATTAGTACTTCTTTAAGTAAAGAACGAATAAATTCCATTTTAAATAAATATGAAGATTTATCAGCATCAACCTCTGAGACAGAATCCTCTGAACCAGAAGAGTCATCAGAATCAGAATGATGATGTTCATTTAAAAATTCATCTGTAGGGAGAGAAGTTTTAAAAGATTTTTTACGTTTACTAGAAGGAGAAATAACAGACATAGCCTTCTTTATGGATTCAGAAACAAAATCTCTTATATTATCAGGAACATTCTGCACCTTAGATGTTGAAGGAACTGCAACAGGCAATGGTACTTTACTAAAGGAAATATTATCTGCTTTAACAAGTTTGTCATGACAATCAATACAAACAACAGCTGGAGGAATAGCTACCAAAAGTTTACAGCAGATACACGCTTTGGTAGATCCAGCACTAGACAGCGATTTTCCTGTAGTATCTTCTGACTCCGATGCAACGTGAGACATCTTGCAATATGTAAGAGAAAAAACAACATATATATATAAAGCAAAATTGATCAAATTCCTTAAATGACAGTTTCAGGAATGGGAAAAAATGCCAAAGAACAAGCTTCTAGCAACCAGAAGCAATGAAAAATGAGACTTAAATAATGTGGAGACAAAAGCGACGCCCATATTTTTCGCGCCAATAAGACGCCCACATTATTTGGCGCCTAAATGCTTTTTTGCGCCAAAATGACGCCACATCCGGAACGCCGACATTTTTGGCACAAAATAACGTCAAAAAAATGACGCAACTTCCGGCGACACGTATGACGCCGGAAACGGAAATGATTTTTTTGCGCCAAAAAAGTCAGCGCCAAAAATGACGCAATAAAATGAAGCATTTTCAGCCCCCGCGAGCCTAACAGCCCACAGGGAAAAAGTCAAATTTTTTAAGGTAAGAAAAAATGATTAAATCAAATGCATTATCCCAAATATGAAACTGACTGTCTGAAAATAAGGAAAGTTGAACATTCTGAGTCAAGGCAAAAAAATGTTTGAATACATATATTTAGAACTTTATAAACAAAGTGCCCAACCATAGCTTAGAGTGTCACAGAAAATAAGATTTACTTACCCCAGGACACTCATCTACATGTTTGTAGAAAGCCAAACCAGTACTGAAACGAGAATCAGCAGAGGTAATGGTATATATAAGAGTATATCGTCGATCTGAAAAGGGAGGTAAGAGATGAATCTCTACGACCGATAACAGAGAACCTATGAAATAGACCCCGTAGAAGGAGATCACTGCATTCAAATAGGCAATACTCTCCTCACATCCCTCTGACATTCACTGCACGCTGAGAGGAAAACCGGGCTCCAACTTGCTGCGGAGCGCATATCAACGTAGAATCTAGCACAAACTTACTTCACCACCTCCATCGGAGGCAAAGTTTGTAAAACTGAATTGTGGGTGTGGTGAGGGGTGTATTTATAGGCATTTTGAGGTTTGGGAAACTTTGCCCCTCCTGGTAGGAATGTATATCCCATACGTCACTAGCTCATGGACTCTTGCTAATTACATGAAAGAAATACTATTTTAATTTGTTCATGCACAGTCAGTCTATAGGGAGTTAATAATAATAATAAGTGTCTAGCTAGCAGTAAAGGTGTTTTGATTGACAACAGCAACTGAATGTACATGTCACAGTCCTAAATACAGTGTCCTTAAAAAGCATTAACCCATTACAAACTAAATTCTAACTAACCCTCTCTATGTTAATTTCATTTATATAATTCCACATTCCCATATTCTATATTTTATAACTCCACATCATAAACTAAAGAAATAACGATTTGGTGATAGATTTATTATTTTATATCTAAATGTTTTATCTATGAAGAACATATTTAATGTGTAATTCTTCTTCGAAATAGTATATTTTATTCTAATCATGATTTTATAACTCCAAACTTACCACTGCTTTATATGTGAATTAGAGAAGGGGATCATCTCTATTCTATGTATGGAAGACAGAAATGGCTAACACTGCTATCACTGTAGCTATCATAAAGGTTTAACACTGCTTTATATACAGCAGAGAAAAGGCATAAACAACGGCATATAAGTGGCATACAGAACAGGCAAACAATTATTTGGGGTCGATTTATCAAGCCCCGTATGCCCCTGTTTCCGCGCAAGATTTCAGGCTGGTCTGAAACAGAAGTTATGAAGCAGCGGTCTAAAGACCACTGCTCCATAACTTATCCGCCTGCTCTGAATACAATTTTGTTGATTGACACCCCCTGCTAGCGGCCGATTGGCCGCGCATCTGCAGGGGGCGGCATTGCACCAGCAGTTCACAAGAACTGCTGGTGCAATGATAAATGCCGACAGCGTATCCGCTCGAACTATGATAAATCTACCCGTATGTTGCTTTTTTTCCAGAAAAAGAAAAATCATATTTAAATTCTGCTCTTTCATATGATTGAAAGTATTTTATGTGCAATGTCCCTTTAAGTAATTTTATTTAATTTAGAATAATATTTTAGAATATTATAAGATATCAAATGCTAATTATTAACTTGTTACTTATAAATATATGATTGTATATGCTTTTTTGCCAGATTTCAAAAAACAGACTTGGCTACTTCTTTAACAGAAATGCATATCTGCAGCCACTCTTGAAGAATTATAGAAATTATGCAAAGGTAAGTCTATGAGGCCCATTTATCAAGCAACGAACGGGGGCCGTGAATCTGCAGGGGGCGGCGTTGCACCAGCAGCTCACAAGAGCTGCTGGTGCAATGCTAAATACGGAGAGCGTATTGCTCTCCGCATTCAGCGATGTCTGTCAGACCTGAGCCGCACTGTCGGATCAGGTCCGACAGATGTTTGATAAATAGGCCTCTATAAGTTGACATATAAAGCAGTATTTATACAACTATATTTTAATAGCTTATCAATAACTTTATGATTTTATGCTTTTAATAGTAAACAAAGTATATATGAGTGCATCTAGAAATAAGCATTTTTTTGTTATACTCTTGAATTACCAAAAATGTGTCTCGTGAAAATCATGATTCTTCAATTATAAATTTTACTTGGCATGGAATACGTTCCACATATGTGCATATGCTCTGTGCAACCACATTCATATGACAAACTTACTCAGAGAGAGGGCGCTAGTGAGAATAACAATGGAAATTACTTGTAAAGGGTAGATCAGCAGTAACTAATATTCGCACACTACAATTTCTTTTGACACATAACTGGAATCAAAGAAAACTTTGGAAAGTAAGAGAGACTAAAGAAGCCTGCGCTCTATTAGCAGATGCAGAAAAAGACTTCAACAAGGTACTCTGGACTCACCTATTTTTCACTCTCAAGAAATTCGGGATTGCATGAGATTTCCTACAGGCCCTTAAAATATTATACTCCTCACTACAGGCTGCAATCTTAGTTTATGGAATCCCATCCCAACCCTTTGCCCTAGAAAGTGGTACGAGGCAGGGCCGCCCCCTCTCCCCCCTCCTCTTTGATTTGACATATGAACCCCTAGCAGCAAAAATTAGACTAGAAAAAGAGGGACTTACAATTGGAGATAAAACACTACACCTATCCCTCTTTGCAGATGACATGGTATTATACATACAAAACCCTAGAACAAACATAACCAAAATCATGGGAATCATCACAGAATTTGGACACATATTAGGATACAAAGTCAACTAATCTGGTTGACTCACACTAATATTATGCCAGATTTGCATTATGAATTCAAACCAATAGGGAAAACCTTTAAATATCTGGGAATCAAGCTATATATAGACCCTGCTAACTGGTATAACGCCAACTATGCACCATTAAAAAAAGAGGCATAGCGTTTGTTCCGAGGGTGAAAGAGTTGTTGACAATTGCCAAGTTCAGCCATATGAAGTAATGGAGCTGCCTCACACTAGGTCCTGGAGCCCTGCTGTTGAGAGCATTACTTTCAGCTCATCTGAGATCTTCCCGCACAGAGACCCAGGAGTCTGTTGGAGTGACTTTGTGGTCCTCAATTCTGAGGTCAGTAGTGGCAATCTAGAGAAACTGTTTTCATGGCCTCCCATCCTGGCTGGGGACAAATGGAGACTGACCAGCCATCCTGCCGAGGACAAGGCTTACCCCTCCCCCCGCTGACTTTGCTGTGGGTTATAAGGCAGAGCAAGGGGTTGGTGAACATATCAATTCTCTGTTATTTTGAATCTCATAGGTCCGGAGTGTGCTAAAAACTTCCTTACTATGAGAACAGCCATATATCACACTGCCCATAATCCCAAAAGGAATGGTGTAGACTACAAATTTTCTTTTAATATCCAGTTACTTAAAGTTAGTGTGGTTTATGTCAATCATCATCACTTTTTTGTTTTGTTTTTTCCTGTGTGATTTTCTCATATTTTTCCTATGCATTAGGTAATTTTATTGATGTGTCTAAGATAGTATTCTTCTAAATAACAATCATAACCTATAGTAACATCAAACACCTAAGTCTGTATTTTGAAAATTTCCAAGGGGATTTTGGCTCTTGTTCTGATAGGGGAATGGTATTTTCCTTAGAGATATAGCTCTGATTTTACAATGGTACCTACTGTACATACACTTACTCATACACATGCCTGTCTATATGTGTACCTAACTTTACATAAGCGATAAGATTTACGTATCTACTCCTCCCCACTATAACAGATGCTATGGGTGCAGGGTAGAAGTCTCATCTTCTACTACCTGTTTCTAATTGTTTTATTTTTTGTAACCCTTTAAGGTTAGGAGTACTACAGTAAGTAATAGAGTATTAGAAGATATTACTTTTCAACACTTTATTCCATCTTTATGTAGAAAATGAGTGGGGGGGGGGGAACAAACCAAAAAATTGAGTAGTGATTTCACTCATTTGGGCAATGTTTTTCACTCTTCCCAGTCTCTCTTTGCATATAATAAAATAACAAACGAAAACACAAAAAACTAAATTCTTGCATCAATAAAATATCCTACATAGATTCATATTTACACTCATTGCACTACCCATTTTGCAGAATTTCTTAAAATGTTTGATTACTCAGCAAAACAAAATGAAGTTAGCAGTTATTGCCAACTGATTATAAGCCACAAACACGTAATTGAACAGTGGGCACCATTTTTTTTAAATTAGGTGTTTTATGATGAGTTTCTTGGTCAGAGGGGGTTAGCAAAGTATCTTTAGTAAAGTAAAATCCTCCAAAACAGACTAATTCTGTAAGGAATTGCTTTTGCTATTACAATTGCCAGATCACTTAATAAACACATCACCACATATTTGAAAGAGGAATGCTTCTTTTGAATACAAGGTTTCACAAACTGATATATTGGTGAGTGGGGCAAGATAACTGCTATCCCACCCATTAAAAATTTGTTCCATATACATATGGTTCTATAAGGTGATTGGTAATCACAAAGGGACCCTCCTATTTAAAAAGATGGGATATATAAGCATAGTTTAAGATTCTGTGACAAACTACTCAACTATTTCTTTTTTGTTGTAGCGCACCCTCTGGTTAGCACTCAAGTGAAAGACAGGAACGTAGATTTTCAGCACGCTCCCTAGAAATCTATTATGTGAGAGATTTAACGCAGCCCTTTCCAGTCCAACACCTTGTCATATGTCACATCCCTTTAAATAATTGTTAAAACATTTTTATTAATACAAAACATTTATATATATATATATATATATATATTGCATTTAATATGTATATATTGTACAAAATGCATATTAAACATGTGTTTTGTTATACTTTCATTCTAGCCCTAACTTATTTACTTCAGGTCTCCAAATGCTCAAACAAATTTTTTATGTGTTTACGTTATACCTCTCCATTGAAAGTAAACTGTATGCAAAAAAAAAATGTAGGCCATGTTAACATTCTCTGGTAAAACTAATTTACCTTTGACTTGTAATACAAGATTGTGCGCTATTCCTCCCAGTCCCTCTATGTTCTGTAGAAGATTGCTAATCTTCCTGTCATTCACGGTTTAGTTCTAGCCTGGCCTAGAATTAAGACATTTATTATCCAATTTTTATCTACTTGTAACCTTTATTTGGTCTTTAAGGATTTAGTATGTTTCTCCTTTTGAACCTATGCATCAGGTGAATATTAAACTTATTTCTGGATGTTTTGTTTCTACTTTTTCTTGTGTTCCTCCTTATTTTATTTTTCTTTAGTACAAGGTTGTGTTTTCTGACATTATTATTTGGAACCGTGTTGTTCTTTATGTCTTAATCTTTAGAAATTTGGCTTCTTGGTTAAAGCTTCTGTTAGCTTTCTTGGAAACAGGTCTTCTTCCATCTAGATGGATTTCTGCTCATTCTATAAGACCAGTTATCACTGCTTTAAATTTGCAAGGCAGCTATTTGGTCTTCTTTGCATATTTTTTTCTACCCTTTTGAAGTATTTGCTTCTTCTGAGGAAGCCTTTGTTAGGATGTCATTTAGGCAGTTGTCTCAGGTTGATTTATTTTTGCTTGTTGGTTATTTTTAGTTGCCTTTTTGAGGCTCTACTGGGGTTGCAGATTTGATTTCTCATTATGAAAAATATGTTTTTTAGATCCTTCTTTTTAATTATTACTTACAGCTTGGGTGTTAGTTCCCAGGAGTAATGGATCGTGGACTCTCACTACCTGTATGAAAGAAAACATTATTTATGCTTACTTGCTAAATTAATTTCTTTCATCTTATTTCCTGCTCCTATTTTATTTGTTCTTGTTACTTTTCCTTCCTCTTTGTGCTCAGCTATACGTTAGACTGAGGTACTGGTGAGGTGGGAGGGATTTTATAGAGTGCTTGAGGTTTGGGAAGAGTGGTAGAGAATAGTTATTCCCAGGAGTAAGGGATCATGGACTCTCACCACCATGAAAGAAATTAATTTATCAGGTAAGCATAAATTATGTTTTTTATTGTAAATACATATTTCTTTATGTCTATATATGCCTATACCTATTCCTATAGATATTTAGGTAAAGCTATTTATTTACATTACCATTATCACATATCTAGAAATATATATTTAATAATAAAAAGTACATTTTTCTCTGTGAAGAACTTGGCAATGTAAAATATGCATAACGTGCACCAGTGTTCGCGATTTATGTCTAACAATGTCAGGTTAGCTAACATGAAAAACTGTTTTTATGTTTGGCTCCATTTTATAAACAATCTGCATAAGAACAGTTCCTTGCTTTTGGTCCAGAATATTAGGTATACACAATTCAAAACAGTCCCACATTTAATTTTACAGTATGTTACCAGCTTGGGAGCTCTGTTTTTCTGTCTTTTCTTCTTTGATAATAGGAGTAAATTAGAAACACCTAGATTACGAGTTTTGTGCTATACCGGGTGCATAAAGAACGCAATATAATGAGCAGTATCACACTTTCCATAGTGCTGCCTTCACGAGTTACCAGTGGAGGCTCCTCTCTATGTGCACAGGTGCACGTGAACCCCCTGAGAGGAAAAACCACAAAACCAAAAAAAAAAAAAAACCTTTTGGCTAAATAATTATAATTTTTTCAATAGTACCCCTATTGGAAAAATTATATTTATTCAACCCAAAATGTTCTAGTCAAATTTTGCACAAAAAAAATTGCAGTTTTTACTTCTATCTATCACACCGCACATGCAATAGATAGAAGTATAGGCTTCCAGCCCATAGCACTTATTTCTTAGTGCTTGTAGCACCACCCCCAAACCAGCTCCTAAGCTTCCTAACCTTACAGATTTTGCTGTGCGAGTGAGAGCCATGTGATGTCACAGTGAGGGATGAAGAGCCTGGTCGGTGCACAACAGAGTCAAAGGCAGTAAGGGAGAGGAGAGGGCAGGCAGTGGGCAAATCAGTCCTAAAGTGTGGACTGGTTTATTTTAACAGAAAAGTTAGTACACTTTCTTCGCTCCTCTATTTTAATTCTATAAAACTGTTGTGAGTGTTCAACATTTTTAACCTACCATGAAATCATCTGAAGGGCCATGATAATACTGATGATTTAATAATGCCTTGACTTTCAAATGAGAGGTCTTTAGGGTGTATAAATATACTTTTTGCTTAGAGATACAAATTCAGCATCCTCCTTTCATAATCCTAATTAAGATAAATAGTTGTTTATGCAATTGTCATTTTCACATCAACCACTAGTGTACCAAGAGGGTCAGATAATCACTCATTTAAAATGTAATTGTTTTCTTTACAGTGAGGGATCACATATGCATTAAAGATGGCTGAGAAAGCAAAGCATAGTGTCATATTCTTCCAATATTACTACTGGTTGACTAATCGGTTTAGAACTGTACAAACTGCCACTTTCTCATCAACTACATGATCTACAGAGGTTACACAAATTTGAAACAGCAGATCCTCTACTTTGAAATAAGAGGGCCCTTTACGTTGCAAGGTTATGGGGTTTTTTTTGCCTAAAGACTGAAGATGTGTAAACATCTATGGGAAGCATGTGCACCCTTTTGACCCTCTCTTAAACATCTGCTGTATGATTATAAGAAATGAGGAAGAAGGGGGATTGTATATTAAGTCCTGGTATATATTTGTGTGCAAATGTGTAGGAGGTTGCAGATGTGTCTTTTTATTACTGTACTTTGTGTGTGTGTGTAAATGACCATTTATAAACAAGCAATTAATTTGATTGTATACTCTGGCATATAGGGGTGTTTGTAAAGAGTATTATAGAAAGAGAGGGGGAGAGAGAGAGAGAGAGAGAGAGAAAGAGAGGGAGAGAGCAGGAGATGGAGAGGGAGGGAGAGGGAGAGAGAGAGAGAGGGAGGGAGAGAGGGAGGGAGAGAGGGAGGGAGAGGGAGGGAGGGATGGAGAGAGGGAGGGAGGGAGAGAGGGAGGGAGAGAGGGAGGGAGAGGGAGAGAGAGAGAGGGCGAGAGGGAGATAGAGAGATAGAGAGAGAGAGAGAGAGAGAGAGAGAGGGAAAGAGTGAGGGGAGAGAGTGAGGGGGAGAGAGAGGGGGAGAGAGAGGGGGAGAGAGAGGGGGAGAGAGAGCGGGAGAGAGAGAGGGGGAGAGAGAGAGGGGGAGAGAGGGAGGGAGAGAGAGAGAGACACTGACTCTCTCTCTCTATCTTGCTAGGTGGTATTTAACCCCAGTTCATGTATTGTGAACTCCCATTTGAATAACCCACGAGCCGCCACTGCGAGTTACTGAAAAACATCCTTGTGCTGTTTAGTTAAGATGTGGGGGGCTGGTTGTTTAGGGGCTAATAGGTTTAGTTTATTAGTTGGGATGTGGGGGGCTGGAGGTTTAGGGGTTAATACTTTATTATAGTGTTGTCAATGTGGGGGGCCAGCGGTTTAGGAGTTACTAGATTTATTTAGTGTTGGCAATGTGGGGGGTTGGCGGATTAGGGGTTAATAGCTTTATATGGTGTTGGCCATGTGGGTGGGCCGCAGACTAAGGGTCAATAGGTTTAATATAGTATTTGCCATAGGGGAAAGTGGCGGTTTAGGGGTTAATAGGTAGTTTATAGGTGTTAGTTTACTTTGTAACATTTTAGTTATGAGTTTTGTGAAACATTTTTGTTCCTCAAAATCCATAACTACTGGTCTCAGATCGCGGAATGGATTGTGTCGGTATAGGCTGTGTTATAAGCTTGTATAATGTGGCTATTCCCATAGAACCTTAAGTAAAACAGGCTTATACAAAAGGTTATTACCAAGGGAGATAGCTGGTTTACTTAGTACAAGTTCTTTTTATAACACTTTACAAAATCAAAATAAAGTGAATAAAACAGATGAAATGAAGCCTTTGTATATTTTACACAGTTGTAAAGAGTTGTGTTCTTTAAAGATAGAAGGCAGCAAACAAGCAGCTTATTGGTATTGTCTGAGAAAAGCAGAATTTTATAGCAAAGTCTCTTTATAGTTAAGCTTAGAAATGAGAAACTGATTTGCAGTCTGCAGTGTCCATATATCAAGAGGTATCAGGTTACAGCAGGCAGAGTGTGTGATGCAGAGAGAAGGAGAGAGCCAGATTTAACCAGTTGTGAGCACTTTAACAGTTTGTATGTCAGCAGAACTTTGGATAAGAATATATACAGCTAGAGACAATTGTATATAAAATTAATGATACTTGCGAGTGAGTTTAGAACTGCAGAGAGCGAAGTTGGCACTGAGTCAAAATGGATCACAGCAGGGAAGATGTTCTTATTTCCTGGTAGAGGTAAACACTCAGTAATGGAGCTGGCTGGAAAATCAGACTGCAGAGTTAACACAGACTTGCAAGAGTTGCTGCCAAAGACTGTTCCTTGAAGTGTAAAGCAGCAGGAAATGCTTCTTAGGTTTAGAAGCTGGAGAAATGACAACAAGGATTTCCTTTAACAGGTACAAAAGCAGGATCTGTAGATTTTAGCTTTAGAGCTTGAAGCAGAGTGGGAACTACAAACTTCAATTATCAAGCAAAGCACAGGTGTACTGAACACACCTTTAAAGGGAGGTGAAGGAGTGGGTTGGTCTTAGTTCTTAAAGCTACAGGAATATGACAGATCCCCCCTTTCAGGGGCGCCCCCTTCCCGGCTCCAAACCTGGTTTGTCAGGATGTAGACGATGGAAGGATGTGAGCAATTGGGGAGCATGTAAGTCCCTAAGGGGTATCCAAGAATCCTCCTCATGACCATACCCTTTCCAATGTACTAGATACTCAATTGTTCTACCCCGGCGGCGCGAATCCAGAATTGATTCCACTTCGAATTCCGTTTGATCTTCTATCAGCTGAGGAGAGTCCTCGATGACTTGAGGAATATTAACATCAGATCCTTCATAGGGTTTAAGTAGAGAAACATGGAAGGATGGGTGTATCCTGTAAGATACAGGTAGATCAAGAATCTCTGCATTAGGGTTGATCATTCTTTTTATCTTGAACGGACCTATGAACTGGTTAGCCAGTTTTTTGCTTGGTACCTTTAATTTGAGGTTTTTTGTTGAGAGCCAAACTCTATCGCCAACTGAGTATTGAGGTGGAGTTAGATGTTTTTTATCAAAATAACTTTTGGGTACATTTAGATTTCTCTAAGTGAATCTTTAGGGAAGTCAAAGTTTGTTTCAAATTAGAGACATAATCCAGAGCATAAGGTGATTTTGAGGTGGAGATGAAGTTGGGTACAGTGGTTGGATGGTAACCATAAGTGGCAAAGAAGGGTGAGACTTTAGTAGAAGAGTTGATGGAGTTGTTGTATGCGAACTCTGCAAGCGGTAACCATTCAACCCAGTCATCCTGGTTCTGTGAGATATAACACCTTAAGTATTGCTCCAAAGTCTGATTCAGTCTTTCAGTAAGGCCATTAGATTGGGGATGAAATGCTGTTGTCATTCTAGAGGAGATTCTTAACAATTTACATAGTGCCTTCCAAAACCTGGATGTGAATTGAGTCCCTCGATCAGTGACTATAGAGGTCGGTAAACCATGGAGTTTCACAATGTGATCAAAGAATGTTTTAGCTGTTGTGATAGCGTTTGGAATTCTCTTAAGAGGTATGAAATGAGAGAGTTTAGTAAGATGATCTATAACCACTAATATGGTTGTGAATGAATTAGATGGTGGTAATTCGACTATGAAGTCCATTCCAATCATGGTCCAAGGGACTTCAGGTATAGGTAATGTTTTTAGTAAACCAAAAGGTCTGTGGTGTTCTTTTTTGCAAGCTGCACATACATGACAATCTGACACAAAGGTAACTACATCTTGTCTTAAACCAGGCCACCAGTAATTCCTTGTTAATAAATCCTGGGTTTTAGTGATTCCAGGATGACCGGACATAGGGTTCGTATGATGTAGATGTAGGATCTCCTTCCTTACAGAAGGAGGAACGTATAACAAATTGTTGTAGAAGTATAAACCTGAAGTGGTGTCCTTTACGCAGCATGATGGAATGGTAGAATCTTTTAGTAAAGCTAATAAAATGTCTTTTTGTAGGCTAGAAGTTACAGCTATAAACTTGGTCGACGGTATAACTGTTTGTTGTTCTTCCTTTTCATTATGTTTAATGAAAGAACGGGAAAGAGCATCAGCTTGGATGTTCCTTGAACCTGGTCTATATGTGATCTGAAAGTTAAATCGGTCCAGGAATAAAGACCATCGGACTTGTCTTGATGACAAGGTCTTGTTTTTTCTAAGATATTGTAAATTCTTATGATCTGTAAGAACTGTAAAAGGTTTGAGTGTCCCTTCCAGTAGGTGTCTCCAGTGTTCCAGGGCACATTTGATAGCTAGAAGTTCCAGGTCCCCCACGGAGTAATTCCTTTCAGCTATAGACAGGAGTCGAGAGTAAAAAGCTACAGGATGTAGGACTGAAGTATCGGTTTGTTGTTGGGAGAGAATAGCACCAATACCAACAGTGGAAGCATCAACCTCTAACACAAATTGAAATTCTGGATTAGGAAGCTGTAGGATAGGAGCTGAAGTAAAACATTCTTTTAAGTGCTCAAAAGCTTGTTGGGCTTCTACAGTCCAAACGAGTCGATTCTTACCGGTTAACTTAGTTAGAGGTTGGACAATGGATGAAAATCCTTTGATGAATCTCCTATAAAAATTAGAGAAGCCTAGAAACCTCTGAAGTGATTTCACAGAGGTAGGTACAGGCCATTTGAGTATGGATGTAACCTTCTCTGGATCCATGTTTACACCGTTAGGGGAAATTATGTAACCCAAAAATGTTATTGTCTTTACATGGAATACACATTTCTCAGCCTTGGCGTATAGCTGATGTTCTCTTAATCTAGACAAAACCCATCTTACATGTTTTACATGATCAGTTAGATTTTTGGAGTATATCAAAATATCGTCTAGATATATTACAACACACACATCCATTAAGTCTTTGAAAATATCATTTATGAAAAATTGAAATGTGGCCGGAGCATTAGTTAAGCCGAATGGCATAACATTATATTGAAAGAGACCATAACGGGTTCTAAATGCTGTTTTCCATTCGTCACCGCTTTTTATCCTGATTAAATTGTATGCTCCCTTCAAATCTAGTTTGGTAAAAATGGTTGCATCTGTTAACCGTTCAAGTAATTCAGGTATTAAAGGAAGTGGATACCTATTTTTAATCGTAATAGAGTTTAATGCTCTGTAGTCAATGATTGGGCGTAAGGTCCCATCTTTATTTGTGACAAAGAATATGCCCGCTGCTGCAGGAGAGGTTGAGGTAGAAATAAAACCTTTCCTTAGATTATCGTCTAGGTACTCTCTGAGAAATTTTAATTCTTTTTGAGAGAGTGGAAAAATTCGGCCGAACGGTATGATAGACCCAGGTTTAGTATCAATGGGGCAATCATAAGGTCTGTGTGGAGGTAGATTTTCGGCTTCCTTAAGGTCAAATACATCTGAAAAGTCTGAATACTGCAATGGTATATGAGGGTGTAGAGTTTTGATTTCCACACAGGGAAAACAGGTATCAGAACAGTATGGGGAAGAGAAAGTTACTGTGTTACTGCTCCAGTCTATTTGAGGGTTGTGTTTTCTTAACCAAGGATAACCCAATATTAAGGGGTGTAGTGAGCTAGGAATGATATCAAACGTAATGTATTCTGTATGACCCATGTTACAAGAGACAAGTAAAGGAACAGTATGGTGTGTGATTGGGCCTTTTAAATAAGTAGAGCCATCAATAACCTTCACATAGATAGGGGTTTGCTTTTGCACACAAGGTATTTTATTAGTATCTACAAGGGTTTTGTCAATGAAGCTTCCATAAGCTCCAGAATCTATCAGCGCCTCAGACTTGAGAAGATGCTGGTCCCACTGTAAAGACAATGTGAAAGTTAATTGTGATTCATGATTGTTATCAGTATTTGGGTTAACTATAAGAATCTTACCCCTTTTTTGCCGGTTCAGAATAGGGCAGGAAGAGACACTGTGTTCTTTATTCCCACAGTACATACAGAGGTTTGAAATCCTCCTTCTCTGTTTCTCTTCTTGGGATAATGGTCCACGGATGGCCCCAATTTCCATGGGCACAGGGGCTGTGGAGGTCTTTTCAGAATGAGAGGGTGTAAACCTTTTGAGGTAAGTTTCTGGGTGTTGTTTTTCAGCTCTCCTCTCTCTGTATCGTCTGTCCATGGCTATGCATATCTTTATGAGGGATTCCATGGTGTCTGGAGGTTCAATGCGAGAGATCTCATCCTTAAGATGTTCAGAGAGACCTAAACGGAATTGGTTTTTTAGACTTACAGTATTCCACTGTGAATCTGTAGCCCAGAGCTGAAAATCTGCCACATAGTCCTCAACTGGACGTTTGCCTTGCTTCAGGGTGCGCAAATTTGTTTCTGCGGTTAACTGGGTGTTGCAATCCTCATATAAGACAGCCATCTCCTTAAAAAATTCACTGATAGAATTCAAAATAGGATCATCAGTTTCATAAAACTTATCAGCCCACGAACGGGGATCTCCAGTTAGATAAGAGATGGTAGTACAAACCTTGATCTTGTCAGTATAATATGTCCTGGGCTTCATGGAAAACATCAGCATGCATGCATTTCTGAATTCACGAAAGCGTGTTCTTTCACCAGAAAAAAATGCGTGGAGGTTTAACCTGTGGTTCAGGGTGATCAGCCTCTTTCCTTGAAAAGAAATTCATTAACCTCTTCAGGGTGTGGTTTTCATTTTTAACTTCAGTCAAACCTTGTGCTAAAATTTCAACTTTCTGGTTTAAGGAAGCTATTTCAATTGCCATTGAGGCAGGATCCATGATTTTTTTTTTTTTATATACAAGCTTTAAACTATAATGTATATATGTTAGTAAATTTCTTTATGGCTTGATAATTCTGTTATAAGCTTGTATAATGTGGCTATTCCCATAGAACCTTAAGTAAAACAGGCTTATACAAAAGGTTATTACCAAGGGAGATAGCTGGTTTACTTAGTACAAGTTCTTTTAATAACACTTTACAAAATCAAAATAAAGTGAATAAAACAGATGAAATGAAGCCTTTGTATATTTTACACAGTTGTAAAGAGTTGTGTTCTTTAAAGATAGAAGGCAGCAAACAAGCAGCTTATTGGTATTGTCTGAGAAAAGCAGAATTTTATAGCAAAGTCTCTTTATAGTTAAGCTTAGAAATGAGAAACTGATTTGCAGTCTGCAGTGTCCATATATCAAGAGGTATCAGGTTACAGCAGGCAGAGTGTGTGATGCAGAGAGAAGGAGAGAGCCAGATTTAACCAGTTGTGAGCACTTTAACAGTTTGTATGTCAGCAGAACTTTGGATAAGAATATATACAGCTAGAGACAATTGTATATAAAATTAATGATACTTGCGAGTGAGTTTAGAACTGCAGAGAGCGAAGTTGGCACTGAGTCAAAATGGATCACAGCAGGGAAGATGTTCTTATTTCCTGGTAGAGGTAAACACTCAGTAATGGAGCTGGCTGGAAAATCAGACTGCAGAGTTAACACAGACTTGCAAGAGTTGCTGCCAAAGACTGTTCCTTGAAGTGTAAAGCAGCAGGAAATGCTTCTTAGGTTTAGAAGCTGGAGAAATGACAACAAGGATTTCCTTTAACAGGTACAAAAGCAGGATCTGTAGATTTTAGCTTTAGAGCTTGAAGCAGAGTGGGAACTACAAACTTCAATTATCAAGCAAAGCACAGGTGTACTGAACACACCTTTAAAGGGAGGTGAAGGAGTGGGTTGGTCTTAGTTCTTAAAGCTACAGGAATATGACAGGCTGTAACGTAAACATTTTAGCTGGACCGCACAACCTGTATAGCCGTACTGCACCATAACACAAAACTTGTAATCTAGCTGAAAAATTCTTACAATTACATGCTCTATCTGAATCACAAAAGAAAAAAATATGGGTTTAATATCCCTTTTAATGCTTATTTTTAATGGTCTTTAATGTGATTGTCTGGAATTTGTTTCCACATTTTGTCTCTCATAGTTGAGGTATACCCATGATGAAAATTACAGGCCTCTCTCATCTTCTTAAATGGGAGAACTTGCACAATTGGTGGCTGACTAAATACTTTTTTGCCCCACTGTATGTACTGTAGAAGCTGAATAAAAGTGTTGTATATGTTCTCCAAAATCCAGGATACATCTTTTAAATGGTAATGTAATTGCTCTTTTGTTTATCTAATGCTTGCACTATTTTTTTTTTTTTTTAGGGTGATGACTCTTCAGAAGAAAATGGCGATAGCTCAGATGAGGTAAGGCGCCACAATTTTCTTTATACTTTAATCTTATTTAAATACATCAAAACTGTGAAAAATCAATAAGCTGCTTCTTGTGATAAAACTAAAACAAAATACCAATAAATGAATCCATCAGAATGATATAACAGTAACATGACATAATTAAAATGTATAATTTTTGCATGGATTTTCACAAACCTTACCAGAAGCAAAAGTCAAATCCAACTTAAAATATGACAGTTAATTAATTCAGTGATAACAGCCTATGAGCTAGATTACAAGTGGAGCGCTAATTTATAGCGTGCCGGTGGGTGCTCAATAAATAACCAGCTATTACAATTAATTAATAAACATAAACTATAGAATGTCAAAACTCCATTAACTATGCAAAAAGCTGAGGGACTTTTTTCCCTATGTATTGTAATACCAGTTTTCATGTGTTATGGAGCCAGTAATGCAGCAGGGTTGTGTTATTGAATTAGTTACTCAGCATAGTTGTGTTATTAATTCAGTAACTCAGCAGGGTTGTGTTATTGAATCAATAATTCATCAGGGTTGTGATACTGAATCAGTAACTCAGCAGGGTTGGGATATTGAATCAGTAATTCAGCAGGGTTGTGTTATTGAATCAGTAATTCAGCAGGGTTGTGTTATTGAATCAGTAATGCTGCAGGGTTGTGATATTGAATCAGTAATGCAGCAGGGTTGTGTTATTGAATCAGTAATGCCGCAGGTTGGTGTTATTGAATCAGTAATGCAGCAGGGTTGTGCTATTGAATCAGTAACTCAGCAGAGTTGTGTTATTGAATCAGTAATTCAACAGGGTTGTGATATTGAATCAGTAATATAGCAGGGTTGTGTTATTTAATCAGTAATTCAGCAGGTTTGTGTTATTAAAGCAGTAATGCAGCAGGGTAGTGTTATTTAATCAGTAACTCAGCAGGGTTGTGTTATTGAGTCAGTAACTCAGCAGGGTTGTGTTATTGCATCAGTAATTCAGCAGGGTTGTGATATTGAATCAGTAACTCAGCAGGGTTGGGATATTGAATCAGTAATTCAGCAGGGTTGTGTTATTGAATCAGTAATGCTGCAGGTTTGTGTTATTGAATAAGTAATGCAGCAGGGTGGTGATATTGAATTAGTAACTCAGCAGGATTGTGTTATTGAATCAGTAATTCAGCAGGGTTGTGTTATTGAATCAATAATTCAGCAGGGTTGTGTTATTGAAACAGTAACTCAGCAGGGTTGTGTTATTGCTTCAGTAATTCAGCAGGGTTGTGATATTGAATCAGTATAGAAGCAGGGTTGGGATATTTAATCAGTAACTCAGCAGGGTTGTGTTATTGAATCAGTAATTTAGCAGGGTTGTGTTATTGAATCAGTAATGCAGCAAGGTTGTGATATTGAATCAGTAATGCAGCAAGGTTGCGATATTGAATCAGTAATGCAGAGGGGTTGTGATATTGAATTAGTATTGCTGCAGGGTGGTGTTATTGAATCGGTAATTCAGCAGGGTTGTGATATTGAATCAGTAAGGCAGCAGGGTTGTGATATTGAATCAGTAATGCCACAGGGTGGTGTTATTGAATCAGTAATGCAGCAGGGTTGTCAAATTAAATCAGTATCTCAGCAGGGTTGTGTTATTGAATCAGTAATTCCGCAGGGTTGTGATATTGAATCAGTAATTCAGCAGGGTTGTGTTATTGAATCAGTAACGCAGCAGGGTTGTGTTATTGAATCAGTAATGCTGCAGGGTTGTGTTATTGAATCAGTAAATCAGCAGGGTTGTGTTATTGAATCAGTAATTCAGCAGGGTTGTGATATTGAATCAGTAATTCAGCAGGTTTGTGTTATTAAAGCAGTATTGCAGCTGGGTAGTGTTATTGAATCAGTAACTCAGCAGGGTTGTGTTATTGAGTCAGTAACTCAGCAGGGTTGTGTTATTGCATCAGTAATTCAGCAGGGTTGTGATATTGAATCAGTAACTCAGCAGGGTTGGGATATTGAATAAGTAATTCAGCAGGGTTGTGTTATTGAATCAGTAATGCTGCAGGGTTGTGTTATTAAATCAGTAATGCAGCAGGGTGGTGATATTGAATTAGTAATTCAGCAGGGTTGTGTTATTGAATCAGTAATGCTGCAGGGTTGTGTTATTAAATCAGTAATGCAGCAGGGTGGTGATATTGAATTGGTAATGCTGCAGGGTTGTGTTATTGAATCAGTAATACAGCAGGGTTGTGATATTGCATCAGTAATCCAGCAGGATAGTGATATTGAATCAGTAATTCAGCAGGTTTGTGTTATTGAATCAGTAATGAAGCAGGGTAGTGTTATTGAATCAGTAATTCAGCAGGCTTGTGTTATTGAATCAGTAATGCAACAGGTTTGTATCATTGAATCAGTAGTGTTATTGAATCAGTAACTCAGCAGGATTGTGATATTGAATCAGTAATTCAGCAGGGTTGTGTTATTGAATCAGTAATGCAGCAGGGTTGTGTTATTGAATCAGAAATGTTGCAGGGTTGTGTTATTGAATCAGTAATGCCACAGATTGGTGTTATTGAATCAGTAATACAGCAGGGTTGTGATATTGAATCAGTAACTCAGCAGGGTTGTGTTATTGAATCAGTAATTCAGCAGGGTTGTGATATTGAATCAGTAATTCAGCAGGGTTGTGTTATTGAATCAGTAATTCAGCAGGTTTGTGTTATTAAATCAGTAATGCAGCAGGGTTGTGTTATTGCATCAGTAATTCAGCAGGGTTGTGTTATTAAATCAGTAATGCAGCAGGGTTGTGATATTGAATCAGTAATTCAGCAGGGTTGTGTTATTGAATCAGTAATGCAGCAGGGTTGTGTTATTGAATCAGTAACTCAGCAGGGTTGTGTTATTGAATCAGTTATTCAGCAGGGTTGTGTTATTGAATCAGTAATTCAACAGGTTTGTGTTATTAAAGCAGTAATGCAGCAGGGTAGTGTTATTGAATCAGTAACTCAGCAGGGTTGTGTTATTGAGTCAGTAACTCAGCAGGGTTGTGTTATTGCATCAGTAATTCAGCAGGGTTGTGATATTGAATCAGTAACTCAGCAGGGTTGTGATATTGAATCAGGAATTCAGCAGGGTTGTGATATTGAATCAGTAATGCAGGAGGGTTGTGTTACTGAATCAGTAATGCCGTAGGGTTGTGTTATTGAATCAGTAATGCAGCAGGGTTGTGATATTCCATCAGTAATTCAACAGGGTTATGTTATTGAATCAGTAGTGTTATTTAATCAGTAATTCAGCAGCGTTGTGTTATTGAATCAGTAGTGTTCTTGAATCAGTCATTCAGCAGGGTTGTGTTATGGAATCAGTAGTGTTATTGAATCAGTCATTCAGCAGGGTTGTGTTATTGAATCAGTAATGCAGCAGAGTTGTGTTATTGAATCAGTAACTTAGCAGGGTTGTGTTATTGAATCAGTAATGCTGCAGGGTTGTGTTTTTGAAACAGTAATTTATCAGGGTTGTGTTTTTGAAACAGTAATTTGCAGGGTTGTGTTATTGAACCAATAATGCAGCAGGGTTTTGTCATTGAACCAGAAATGCAGCAGGGGTTTGTTATTGAATCAGTAATGCAGTAGTTGAACATAGTGATAAGTGGGTTTTAATGGAGTTTCAAAAATATTGGAGTGGGGTTGAATTTAAAAATACTGTGAAAATCCATTTAATTGCAAATTTACGGCTAGATTACAAGTTTTGCGGTAAGCTGAAAAAGCAGCGTTAACAGGTCGTAAAGTCTTGCAGGTTTAGGGGCACCAAACACTTTTTTGGCCTTACCGCATACCTACTTACGTAAAGTTCGTAAAATCTTTTTTCTATGGGACTTCCATAGCGCTGGTATTACGAGTTTGTCATGGGAGGCCAAAAAGTGAGCGGTACATCCTCTACCTCCAAGATTCCCAACACATTCTAAAGTCAGTAGTTATGAGTTTTACACTACTACGCCGTAGCATAAAACTCATAACTAAAGTGCTAAAAAGTTCACTAACACCCATAAACTACCTATTACCCCCTAAACCGAGGCCCTCCCGCATCGCAAACACTATAATAAAAATTGTAACCCTTAATCTGCCGCTCCGGACATCGCCGCCACTAGAATAAACATATTAACCCCTAAACCACCTCACTCCCGCCTCGCAAACACTAGTTAAAAATTATTAACCCCTAATCTGCCGCCCCTAACATCGCCGCCACCTACATTATACTTATTAACCCCTAATCTGCCGCCCTTAACGTTGCCACAACCTACATTATATTTATTAACCCCTAATCTGATGCCCCCAACATCGCCGCCACCTACCTACATTTATTGACCCCTTATCTGCCGTCCCCAACGTCGCCGCCACTATTCTAAATGTATTAACCCTTTAAACCTAAGTCTAACCCTAACCCTAACACCTCCAACTTAAATATAATTTAAATAAATCTAAATAAAATTACTATCATTAACTAAATAATTACTATTTAAAACTAAATACTTACCTATAAAATAAACCCTAAGCTAGCTACAATATAACTAATAGTTACATTGTAGCTAGCTTAGGGTTTATTTTTATTTTACAGGCAAGTTTGTATGTATTTTAACTAGATAGAATAGTTATTAAATAGTTATTAACTATTTAATAAACTACCTAGCTAAAATAAATACAAATTGACCTGTAAAATAAAACCTAACCTATGTTACAACAACACCTAATTCTACACTACAATTAAATAAATTCCCTACATTAAATACAATTAAATAAATTAAATTAGCTAAATCACAAAAGAAAACCCCCACTAAATTACAGAAAATAAAAAACAAATTACAAGATATTTAAACTAATTACACCTAATCTAATAGCCCTATCAAAATAAAAAGCCCCCCCCCCCAAATACAAAAAAACCCTAGCCTAAACTAAACTATCAATAGCCCTTAAAAGGGCCTTTTGCAGGACATTGCCCCAAAGAAATCAGCTCTTTTACCTGTAAAAAAAATACAAACAACCCCCCCAACAGTAAAACCCACCACACAACCAACCCCCCAAATAAAACCCTAACTAAAAAAACCTAAGCTCCCCATTGCCCTGAAAAGGGCATTTAGCTCTATTGCAGGCCCAAAGCCCTAACCTAAAAATAAAACCCACCCATACACCCTTAAAAAAAGCCTAACATTACCCCCCGAAGATTCACTTACTGGGAGAAGTCTTCATCCAAGCGGATGAAGCCGGCAGAAGTGGTCCTCCAGACGGGCAGAAGTGGTCCTCCAGATGGGCAGAAGTCTTCATCCAGACGGCATCTTCTATCTTCATCCTTCCGGCGTGGAGCGGGTCCATCTTCAAGACATACGACGCGGAGCATCCTCTTCTTCCGGCGGACTAACGACGAATGAAGGTACCTTTAAATGACGTCATCCATGATGGTGTCCCTTATATTCATATTGGCTGATAGAATTCTATCAGCCAATCAGAATTAAGGTAGAAAAAAATCCTATTGGCTGATTGTGTTCTTTTCATGGTTACATATCTCTTCCAGGGCACAAAACAATATACCATGTAAACAGCAAAATGTTTTAAGTCTTTTTAACAGGATGGAGAAAGTGCATTTTCTCTAATGTATGTAGACACTAGTATCCTCTGCAAAATTATCTGTTTTGATAGCTCTTAAAGGGACATGAAACCCACATTTAAAAAAAAAAAAAAAGAAAAAAAGAAACCCACATTTTTTTCTTTCTTTCTGAAAGAGCATAACATTTTAAACAACTTACCAATTTTTTTCTATTATCAGATGTGCTTCATTCTCTTGGTATCTTTTATTGAAGGAGTAGCAATGCATTACTGGGAGCTAGCTTATCACATCAGGTGAAACAATGACAAGAGTCATATATGTGCAGCCACTAATCAGCAGCTAATTCCCAATAGTGCATTGCTGCTCATGAGCCTACTTAGTTATGCTTTTCAACAAAGGATAACAAGCAAATTAAGCAAATCAGATAATAGAAGTAAATTGGAAAGTTGTTTAAAATTGCATGTTCTATCTAATCCATGGACATTTAATTTTGACTATACTGTCGCTTAAAATGAAATAATTTGCTTATATTAATGCCATAAGGTCAACTAGGTATACACATTATCTATGTAAGGACACTGCAAGATTATAAATAGCTCCCACCTCACAAATTAGCTAAAGTGGCGCTTTATGAATTCTACACTTTTTCCACCTCACATAACAGTAGAGGAATTCAGCCTATAAATTCTGATAGGATGAATTGTAGAATTTTAATTTGTCTTATGTTATACATAGCATCCAATCAGTGTTGCACAGTAATATTACACATTTTAATACAATTTATGTTGGCATTAAACCTCTAAGTAAAGTGAAAATGAGGCTTTTTATTATATGCTTTTATATTAATAATCTTTAAAAAAAAAAAAATATATATATATATATATATATATATATATATATTTATTACAGTGGGGTAGTTTATATGCTTAAAGGGACATGAAACCAAACATTTTTCTTTCATGATTTAAAAATAGCATGCAATTTTAAACAACTTTCTAATTTACTTTTATTAACTAATTTGCTTAATTCTCTTGATATTCTTTGTTGAAAAGCATATCTAGATATGCTCCGTAGCTGCTGATTGGTAGATGCACATAGATGCCTCGTGTGATTGGCTCACAGATGTGCATTGCTATTTCTTCAACAAAGGATATCTTAAGAATGAAGCAAATTAGATAATAGAAGTCAATTGGAATGTTATTTAAAATTGTATTCTCTATCTGAATCATTAAATATTTTTGGGGGGTTTAGTGTCCCTTTAATTAAAATTGCAAAAACAAAATCTAAAAATTCTAATTGCAGTACAAATTTTCTCAAGAAATGTATAGATCATTCTATGTATGTATAGTAAAATTATAACAGTCAGTAGTCTATCCTGTTTTTAAATTTTGTGGTTTAGTGACTCATAAGGCATTTTTCCAAGAGTTCTTTTTCTTGCTTTTAAATCACAAGGGAGGTTAACCTCAAAGATAACAAAAGCAGCAAAATGAACCGTATGTTTATATATGTTCCAGATGACACTGGCACGAGTTAGAGGCCAAACACTTCCAGTACAATACACTTGCCTTAGTAATACCCATAAGGAATCTTGTTATTGATATTCCGCCACCAAGAGGAAAACGTATCTACAGAGAATTATACTCTTTTTTTGTAAATTGTGCTAGCCTGGAAACTGTATGCCGAGTGAAACATGTTAAATCAGTATTTCTTTATGTATTAATTTCTATATTTTGTGTTTGTTTCCTTTAAAAAGTTTAAAATGGAACATAGCTTACATTTTTCCATCTTTTCACAAAAAGCTACCTGATTTCTGATTAGCGTGGTAAAAAGTTTTCGTTGTTTCATATTTTATTCTGCATTTACTGCACCACACTAGGCAGTGAATACATTCTATAATTCCAAATAATCAGAACCAAAATCACTCACATAATACATGTGCAGTAATAATGTCCCTTTTTAATGTCCCTTTAAAGGGACATAAAACCTACATTTTTTATTTCATGATTCAGATAGAAAATACAGTTTTAAACAACTTTTCAATTTACTTCCATTATCAAATTTTCTTTGTTTTCTTGTTATCCTTTGCTGAAAAGCAGGAAGGTAAATTCAGGCGTGTGCACGTCTGCATCATTATATGGTAGCAGTTTTGCAACAATGTTATACATTGGAAAGAACACTAGATGGAAATACTATTTCCTGTCATTTAGTGCTCCAGACATTTGTACACTACCTATTTAGATATCTTCAACAAAGAATAACATGAAAACAAAGCAAAATTGATAATAAAAATAAATTAGAAACTTTTTAAAAACTGTATTCTCTTTCTGAATCATAAAAGAAAAATGTTGGGTATAAACTTTAATGTCCCTTTAAGTGTTGTTTGGCTATAATGTAAGTTAAAGGTTTACTACTCAACATAGAACGCTATGAGCTTAACCTTCACAAAGGGGTTAGACACAAAGATAAAGTTTTACTTGGGAGCTACAAAGACATAATTGTTCCAAGCAAGAAAGGGCCAGTAAACCAATTGCAGCTCCTGAGTGGGACTTTACCTGTGTTTGTGAGTAGCGAAGAAACTATCGCCTAGATTACGAGTTTGCGTTAGCCTTAAAAAGCAGCGTTAAGGGGTCCTAACGCTGCTTTTTAACGCCCGTTGGTATTACGAGTCAGTCATGAAAGGGTCTACCGCTCACTTTTTTTCCATGACTTTTCCATACCGCAAATCCCCTTACGTCAATTGCATATCCTATCTTTTTAATGGAATTTGCCTACCGCTGGTATTACAAGTCTTGGAAGAAGTGAGCGGTACAGCCTCTACCTCCAAGACTCCTACCGCATATAAAAGTCAGTAGTTAAGAGTTTTATTGGCTAATGCCGGAACATAAAGCTCTTAACTACAGTGCTAAAAAGTACACTAACACCCATAAACTACCTATTAACCCCTAAACCGAGGCCCCCCACATCGCAAACACTATAATAAAATTATTTAACCCCTAATCTGCCAACATCGCCGCCACCTACATTATACCTATGAACCCCTAATCTGCTGCCCCTAACATCGCCAACACCTACATTATATTTATTAACCACTAATCTGCCCCCCCCAACATCGCCGCCACCTACCTACACTTATTAACCCCTAATCTGCCGACCGGACATCGCTACCACTATAATAAATGTATTAACCCCTAAACCACCGCACTCCCGCCTCGCAAACACTATAATAAATTTTATTAACCCCTAATCTGCCGTCCCTAACATCGTCGCCACCTACCTACAATTATTAACCCCTAATCTGCCGCTCCCAACGTCGCCACTACTATAAAGTTATTAACCCCTAAACCAAAGTCTAACCCTAACACCCCCTTAAATTAAATATAATTTAAATAAATCTAAATAAAATTACTATAATTAAATAAATTATTCCTATTTAAAACTAAATACTTACCTATAAAACAAACCATAAGATAGCTACAATATAACTAATAGTTACATTGTAGCTAGCTTAGGATTTATATTTATTTTACAGGCAACTTTGTATTTATTTTAACTAGGTACAATAGCTATTAAATAGTTAATAACTATTTAATAGCTACCTAGTTAAAATAATTACAAAATTACCTGTAAAATAAATCCTAACCTAAGTTACAAATACACCTAACACTACACTATCAATAAATTAATTAAATTAATTAACTACAATTATATAAACTAAAATACAATTAAATAAACTAAACTATATTACAAAAACAAACACTAAATTACAAAAAATAAAAAAAAATTACAAGAAGTTTAATCTAATTACACCTAATCTAATCACCCTAATAAAATAAAAAAGCCCCCTAAAATAACAAAATTCCCTATCCTAAATTAAATTACAAAGTAATCAGCTCTTTTACCAGCCCTTAAAAGGGCTTTTTGCGGGGCATAGAATCCTATCAGCCAATCGGAATTCGAGGGACGCCATCTTGGATGACGTCATTTAAAGGAACCGTCATTCTTCGTTAGGACATCGGAAGAAGAGGATGGCTCAGCGTCGGCTGGATAGAGGATGGCTCCGCTCCGGAAGTATGAAGATAGAAGATGCCGCCTGGATGAAGATGTCCACTGATCCGGATGTCCTCTTCTGCCCGGATAGGATGAAGACTTCTGCCGGTCCGGATGTCCTCTTCTACCCCATCGGTGCTTGGCTGGGTGAACACGGCTCAAGGTAGGGTGATCTTCAATGGGGTACTGTTAGGTTTTTTTAAGGGGGGATCGGGTGGGTTTTAGAGTAGGGGTGTGTGGGTGGCGGGTTGTAATGTTGGGGGGGTATTGTATTTCTTATTTTTACAGGTAAAAGAGCTGAATACTTTGGGGCAATGCCCCGCAAAAAGCCCTTTTAAGGGCTGGTAAAAGAGCTGATTACTTTGTAATTTAGTTTAGGATAGGGAATTTTGTTATTTTGGGGGGCCTTTTATTATATTAGGGGGATTAGATTAGGTGTAATTAGATTAAACTTCTTGTAATATTTTTTTATTTTTTGTAATTTAGTGTTTGTTTTTTTGTAATATAGTTTAGTTTATTTAATTGTATTTTAGTTTAGATAATTGTAGTTAATTTATTTAACCTCTTAAAGACATATGACAGAATTTTTCCGTCATAAAACAATTGAGCAAACTGAAATCTGTGTCCTTAAAGGGTTAATTAATTTATTGATAGTGTAGTGTTAGGTGTATTTGTAACTTAGGTTAGGATTTATTTTACAGGTAATTTTGTAATTATTTTAACTAGGTAGCTATTAAATAGTTATTAACTATTTAATAGCTATTGTACCTAGTTAAAATAAATACAAAGATGCCTGTAAAATAAATATAAATCCTAAAATAGCTACAATGTAACTATTAGTTATATTGTAGCTATCTTATGGTTTATTTTATAGGAAAGTATTTAGTTTTAAATAGGAATAATTTATTTAATTATATAAAATTTATTTAGATTTATTAAAAATAGATTTAAGTTAGGGGGGTGTTAGATTTAGGGGTTAATAACTTTATTATAGTAGCGGCGACGTTGGGGGCAGCAGATTAGGGGTTAATAATTGTAGGTAGGTGGCGGCGATGTTAGGGAGGGCAGATTAGGGGTTAATAACATTTATTATAGTGTTTGTGAGGTGGGAGTGCGGCGGTTTAGGGGTTAATACATTTATTATAGTGGCTGCGATGTCCGGTCGGCAGATTAGGGGTTACTAAATGTAGGTAGGTTACAGCGACGTTGGGGGCGGCAGATTAGGGGTTAATAACTATAATATAGGTGTCGGCGATGTTAGGGGCAGCAGATTAGGGGTTCATAGGGATAATGTAGGTGGCGGCGGTGTCCGGAGCGGCAGATTAGGGGTTAATAGTATAATGCAGGTGGCGACGATGTCGGGGACGGCAGATTAGGGGTTAATAAGTGTAAGATTAGGGGTGTTTAGACTCGGGGTTCATGTTAGGGTGTTAGGTGTAGAAGTATTTCCCCATAGGAAACAATGGGGCTGCGTTAGGAGCTGAACGCTGCTTTTTTGCAGGTGTTAGGTTTTTTTTAAGCCGTCTCAGTCCCATTGTTTCCTATGGGGAAATCGTGCACAAGCACGTTTTAGCCAGCTTACCGCTACCGTAAGCAACTCTGGTATTACAGTGGAGTGGAGCTAAATTTTGCTCAACGCTCACTTTTCTGAGGCTAACGCAGCCATTCAGAAAACTTGTAATACCAGCGTTGTTTAAAGTGAGCGCTGGAAAAAAAAGGAGCGTCAGCCCCGCAAGTTTTTACCGACAAAACTTGTAATCTAGCCGTATATGCTCTAATTTTACCACTACAATATTCTTTTAAATAAATCATAGATGTGGGATGCATATGGTTTACTATGATAGAAATCCACCAATATACTGCTCACAATTTACATCTAAAATCGGAATAGCAGTTTTCTGTTAATAAAAATGTTTTAACAGTGATTTAAAGGGATATGGTAGATGACAAGGTACTGGGAAGGGCTCAAAATGTTATATGTATTTATGTGGATTTGTATGTGTGTATGTATATATATGTATGTATGTATATATGTGTATGTTTGTGTATGTTTGTGTGTGCATACTTTTGAGCCCTTCCCAGTCCAACACCTTGTCGTATACCATATCCCTTTAAATCACTGTTTAAACATGTTAATACATTTCATGTATTTTACATTTAATTTGTATATGTGTAGATAAAATACTTTATTTTAATATATTATACATGTGTTTTATTTTGCATCTTTTTTAACCTTAACACTTTAATTCAGGTCTCTAGTTGCACTAAATTTTTCAGTGCTATTACGTGCTGGTCTTGCAAATAACTCACTACTTATACTATGAGCAATAATAGTGCACCCTGTGTTATCCATTAAAAGTATAGGGCGAGCCAAAAAAATGACAGCCACACTAACATTCTCTAGTAATTCTTTTTTACCATTGACTTGTAATATCAGATTGTGCACTATCCTTAGCGCAGGGTCGCAAAAATGAATATCTATACTATAATTGTGTTTGTAATGTCCATCGCCGTCAGCATTTGCATACACTTCCTCAATGGAATGTTGGCAGCGGGAGGCAACCAACAGAATGTTTTCTGCGCGCACAGCCAAAAGAATTCACCTGGATGCAGCAAAGCTGCATCCAGGTGGATTCCGAAAATGGCAGGGTGGTGAAGGAATCCACCCCTAAACCGCAAAACCCCCACATCGCAATAAAAATAATTAACCTATTAACCCCTAAACCACAAAACCCACACATCGCAATAAACCTAATTAACCTATTAACCCCTTAAACCGCCAAAACCCACAACGCAAATAGCTAATTAAATTACTTAGCCCCCTAACCTAACACCCCCTAAATTAACACAAAATAACTAAATTTGATTTAAACAGCCAATAGGATTTCAGTAGCTCTCATC
The DNA here is from genome assembly GCF_027579735.1 of Bombina bombina. NCBI lineage: Eukaryota > Metazoa > Chordata > Amphibia > Anura > Bombinatoridae > Bombina > Bombina bombina. The sequence goes on along the minus strand of NC_069500.1, from coordinate 910,835,310 downwards.
CTATTGGCTGATTTGAATTTGAAGAATCAAATCAGCCAATAGGAATTCAAGGGATGTCAAATTTAATCGTGTACCTTGAATTCACTATTCAGTGTACGGCGGCGATCGTACGAAGAGGATCCTCCACGCTCCATGGCTCCGCGGTCGCCGGTCTTCAGCTCCGGGGTTGCCGGTCTTCAGTTCCAGGATCGCCGGTCTTCAGTTCCAGGGTCGCCGGTCTTCAGTTCCAGGGTTGCCGGTTTTCAGTTCCAGGGTCGCTGGTCTTCAGCTCCAGGGTTTCCGGTCTTCAGCTCCGCCCTCCACTCTGCGCCAGATTGTTCCTGGAAGAAGAAAAAAGAGGTCACCACTTGGAAGAAGAGTTCACCGCCTGGAACAGAACCTGGGGGTTAGATTTAGGGTTTTTTAAGGTTTTTTTTGGGGCGTTTGTTTTATTTAAATTAGGGATGGGCAGTAAAAGAGCTAAATGCCCTTTTAAGGGCAATGCCCAAACAAATGCCCTTTTCAGGGCTATGGGTAGTTTAGGTTTTTTAGTGTTAGGTTCTTTTATTTTGGGGGGTTTGGTGGGTGGGGGGGTTTACTGTTAGGGGGGACTTTGTGTATTTTAATGTAAGAGAGCTGTTTATCTTGGGGCAATGCCCTGCAAAAAGCCCTTTTAAGGGCTGCTGGCAGTTTATTCTTAGATTAGGGGGTGTTTTTATTTTGGGGGGGCTTTATTATTTTCATAGGGATTAGGTTTAATTTTGTAAACTTTGGTAATTTGTTTTTTTATTTTCTGTAATAGATTTTTTTTAATTTTCTGTAACTTAGGTCTAATTTTTGGGGGTTAGAATGCCCTTTTCAGGGCAATGGATAGTTTAGGTTTTTTAGTGTTAGGTTTATTTATTTTGGTGGGTGGTGGGTTTTACTGTTAGGGGGGACTTAGAATTTTTTGGTAACTGCAAAAGAGCTGTTTAACTTAGGGCAATGCCCTACAAAAAGCCATTTTAAGGGCTATTGGTAGTTTAGCATCAGCTTAGGGGGTGTTTTTATTTGGGGGGGCTTTTTATTTTCATAGGGATTAGGTTTTATTTGTTTATTTTTTTCTGTAGTTCAATTTGTTTTTGTTTTATTAACAACACAGACTGAGAGGGGAGAGAGAGCAAATGAGAGGGGAGAGAGAGCAAATGAGAGGGGAGAGAGAGCAAATGAGAGGGGAGAGAGAGAGCAAAAGAGAGGTGAGAGAGAGCAAAAGAGAGGGGAGAGAGAGCAAAAGAGAGGGGAGAGAGAGCAAAAGAGAGAAGGAAGAGAGCAAAAGAGAGTGGGAAGAGAGCAAAAGAGAGGGGGAAGAGAGCAAAAGAGAGGGGGGAAAAAGAGCAAAAGAGAGGGGGAGAGAGCAAGAGAGAGGGAGGAGAGAGAGCTAAAGAGAGGGGGAGAGATCAAAAGAGAAGGGGGAGAGAGAGCAAATGTGTAAGCTGCATTCAGGTGGATTCTTTCACCACCCTGCCATTTTCGGAATCCACCTGGATGCAGCGTAAGCAGCATCCAGGTGGATTCTGAAAATGGTAGGGTGGTTCCGTCACCACAATAGATTGCGCTCTGGGCAGGCTTTCCCACTAGTATATAAATAATAATCTTTTATTTGCATAACATTTTATTTTTGTTTTTTAAACTATCACACAATGTTTAAACTTTGCTTTGAAAATGCTATGCCCAAAGATGTTTTAACAGAAGACAAATGTGTGCACCTAAACTTGATACGTAAGAACAGGCGGCTCATTGGCTGATAAAGACAACTCCCTCAGTTCTATTGGTGGATAGTAACACTTCTCACAAACATACAAACAGTAAGGTTATTTTCAGCATAGGAAAATCCATTTTCCAACAAACAAAATTCTTCAATGCATTTTTAATTTCCCTCTTCTAGTTGCAGGCAGAACATTACCTTAATGTGTTAGTGACCGATTGTTAGTGTTAGTGACATAATTATTTACTGCATAGAATATAATTATTGTGCTCTTTAAGGAGCATCACAACATAAATAAATAACTGCAGGAATATTTAGTTCCAGGTAGAAAATGGTTTAATTAATAAATGTTTTAATTAACAGAGTGAATCCAGTGAAGTTGGTACCAATGGAAACAAGGCAGGTCCGGTAGGGACTAAACCAGCAGGCGCTGAAGAAAAAGCAGCTGGAAAAGAAGATGACTCTGAAGAAGAAGAGGCTGAAAATGGTGGTGCATCTGCTCCAGAGGTTAGAAGACTTTTTTATCGCTTCGACATCAATAACAATAATCATTCATATTGTGTTCTCACATTAAGCAATGGGTTACAACCTATAAAGCGCTAGACTATGAGTAGAGCGCTAACAGTTACAAGCAAGCAGAAATGGGTTTATCGCGGCTGTTGGCGCGCGTCAGGTTTTTCACTCATATTACAAGTTAAAAGTAAAGGTGATCGCTTGAGTGCAATTGAAGTTAACGCACATCGGGTTGGAGTAACCTCAGAGCTCTAGTTAACTGTGTCACAAAAATACATTACAAAGTACAGTTACACTCATAATAAAACTATCTCATTAACATTATTCAAAAAATAATGCACAAAAAAGTTATAAGGGCTCAAAGATATGAGGATATGAGGTCTCAGGTGTTCAAAAAAAGGCAGGCAGAGGGCTTTAACATAGAGATACATACATATACATATATAAATATGTACAGTATATGTGTGTCTATTTACAGACATATATACACATATTAACACATAAATACATATGTACACATAAATATATATATATATATATATATATATATATATATATATATATAGATATGTGTGTGTGTATTGGAGCCCTTTGAAGTTAAGTAGATGAAAACAATATTTATGCAATATTCATACTTAATAAAGGTTTACACTATAGGGCCGAATTATCAAGGGCCGAATGGCCCTGAATACCACTGTTTCTGCCAGAAACAGGAGGCGGCGAACATCAATCCAGCCGATCATGTATGATCGGGTTGATTGACACCCCTTGTTAGCAGCCGATTAGCCGCGAATCTGCAGTGGGCGGCATTGCACAGGCAGTTCACCAGAACTGCTTGTGCAATGTTAAATGCCGACAGCGTATGCTGTTGGCATTCAGCAATGTCTGGCGGACATGATCCGCTACAATGTATTTATTGTAAATATTTCACATTCAAATGTCCTGTACATAGGGGAATATGTTTAAATATTTTTAAATAGCTATTCCTAGATATATCTGTATATATCTATACATATATATATATATATATAATCATTCATATATATATATATATATATATATATAATCCAAGACAAATAGATGCACTCTCAGGTCTTTTGTTGAAAAAGTAAATACTCTTTAATGGAACGTTTTCGGGGACTTCCTCCCCATCATCAGCATAAACATATTGTGCATTAAACAAACTTATATACAAAATAAAGTGATTGCCAAAATTCAAATACCTGTGTGATTGTTTCAGTGTACTCTCAGTGAAAATCGCGCCAAATAGTGCGTATGTGGACCGCACTGTTTGCCGCGAGTTTCACTGAGAGTACACTGAAACAATCACACAGGAATTTGAATTTTGGCAATCACTTTATTTTGTATATAAGTTTGTTTAAAGCACAATATGTTTATGCTGATGATGGGGAGGAAGTCCCCGAAAACGTTCCATTAAAGAGTATTTACTTTTTCAACAAAAGACCTGAGAGTGCATCTATTTGTCTTGGATTATCTATTGCATGCTTGCACCCAGGCAGACATCCTACAGGAGGGTAACACAGTACATTGGACGGTAGTATATATATATATATATATATATATATATATATATATATATATATATATATATAATATACATGTAATTATATATAACAGTTTACTTTCAACTCGTAATACGAGTGCAAGCCAATGAGCACAAAAAGCTTACTTCTAGCACAGTTAACCTTCGAGTGGGAATGTTAAATAGCGCTTACAACTTGTAATCTGACCCATATTCAATTAACCTATTAAAGAACAATGGAGTTGATCACAGTCCTTTAGAAATGTTCACCTAATGATTTTTCTACAAAATTCACCATTAAAGTCTATGGGGACTTTAGTAGATAAATCATTTGATAAATATTTCTGAAGGATTAGTAAATCAGCTGTGGAAACATTGGCTGGAACTTAAAATTCCCCATCCATCCAGATGGTTGAGAACCCCCTATGGACCGTGGTTCATTAGCACTCATAAATGATCCCACATTTCCAACATTTCCCAAGATGTTCATTGTGTTGGGTTATAATGAAGTGAATCTGGACAATCTAACACACATATTAAATTCATTGTATAAAAAATGAGAGGGCTGGGGGGTAAGGTTGACAAAAGTCCTGCATGAAATGGTCAGTTAATAATTTTCTAATGGCAAATGATATAACAACATTTATATAATCAAACTTTATGAAATTTTGTGATATTCCCTTAATTACTGCTCATATGTAAACAAAATTCCATCCAAAAATACAGATGATAAGATGTTGTATGTAATTGTATGTATTTAGATGGACCCATATGGTACACATTGCTCATTATTTTGTATTATCTGGCAAATTGAATAGGTAGAAGGCACAACTGCAACCAGCAATGCAACAGAGAGTGCAACGGAAAGTAATGAAGCTGAAGAGACTGAACCAACAGTGGCAAGCACAATTGAGTCCACCACTGGACAACTGGAGACCACAGCTGATGCACTCACTACAGCCAGTGAAACTGTTGACTATGATACTGTAGGCTACGAAGAAGGCAGTAACGGCGGCATTGGAAGCACTGCCGTGTATGAAACAGCAGGAAATGGTGATCCATATGAAAATGGCTATGGTTATGAGCATGAAAATGGCTATGGCTATGAGCATGAAAATGGTTATGGTTATGATCAAGAAAAAGGTTATGGTTATCAACATGAAAATGAAGTGGATTATTATAGAACCAGAGGTGACAATTTTGCAAGATATGAAGATGAATATGGTTATAGAAATCATGTGTATGATGGGTATAATGGTCAACAATATGAATATTATCAATAGACTCTGGCCCATGATAGTACAAAAACAGCATTGGCCTGGCAATTGTGTAGTCTATGCAGTTGCATCTCTTTTCTGTATTACATATTTTCTTATGGTGGAAGAGCTACTGTTTGCTTTCATAGAAAGTAATATGTACCCTCAGGTAAAACAAGCAATACACATCACATAGAATTATCTATTTAATACTTAACTGATTGTGTAATTGAGATGTGTGTTGCATATCGATGTAGCACTGAGCAGTATCTATGGTGCTTTAAAATACTAAAGATGTTATCAGTTCTGAGAAAAATGTAATTATGAGGAATATGATATATTTAATAAATAATATATACTGATATACAAAAATATAAATCCTCACTGTAATGTTTACAGACAATTTTCTCAATACAATAAAATATTTCAGAAACATACATTATTTGGTTGGTATAATTATTTCAATCTAATTATTATAATCATTAAATGGAAATGTAAAATGAATGTATTTATTCTGACAAATACTTTAGCACATTAATGCATGTCTATCACTATAACGTAGTTCATTTCGTGTAACTTAGCAAGAGTCACTCAATGATTATTTCCATTTAAAATCTGTAGATAGTAAGATTTTAAATGACAAACAAATAAATATATATATTTTTAATGATACTGAACTTGCTAGTAGGTGTCTTTTTATTAAAGGGACATTAAACACCTGTTACTTTTGAGTAAAACCTATTTCGCGATCCTTAGACAGGCCAAAAAGCTAAATCTGTAAGATATTTTTTTTTTTTAAAATGCTGAAAATGAACTAAAACAACTATTTGATTTGCAGATTATAGAACTTGCTTTTTGTCTTCTCTAGGGAGCGTGGGACAAGCATCATTTTTACACAAATGGAGAAAAGTGTTGGTATCACTTATAATAAAAATGTTATTTTTAAAACACATGATAAAACAAATGTCCTTAAAGGGACATGAAACCCAAAAATTGTCTTTCATGATTCAGATAGAGAATACAATTTTAAACAACTTTACAATTTACTTCTATTATTTAATTTGCCTCTTTCTCTTGTTATCATTTGCTGAAAGGTTTATCTAGGCAAGTTCATGGGCAGCAGAGAAACTAGGTTGTAGCTGTTGATTGGTGGCTGCATATATATTAAATATGATTGGCTCACCCATGTGTTCAGTTAGAAACTAGTAGTGCATTGCTGCTCCTTCAACAAATGATACTAAGAGAATAAAACAGATTAGATAATAGAAGTAAATTAAAAAGTTGTTTAAAATTGTATTCTCTATCTGAATCATGACAGAAAATTTTTGGGTTTCATGTACCTTTAACAATGTGGACCCTTTATTTCAAATAAAGAATTTTCAGTACACAAGCTATTCATGCAAGCACACTACTGGGCTGTAATTCGCTTTATACATTTTTATACTTTTTGTACAAGCTCTTATATATGATTATTTAAAAAAGAAAAATATTAATTTGAACTTGTGAACCATAGCATATTAACGGGGTATCTTATAATATATTAGAAAAGATGAACAAGAACAATCCTTTAAAAAATACAAAGTGTTATGAAATTATGTTAAAAATTTTACAGATGTATAAATCCCATAAAAAAACAAGAAAGTACAGATGAACAGATCATATAGACTTACGCGTTTCAGATAACCTTGTTCATAGACTTGTTCTTATGATAAATCCAGTCATTTGATAAGACCTTAAACATTTTTACATTTCATAATGACGTCACATACAGAAGTAAGCAATTAATCCTATTATATAAAAGGCCAAGTGTGTTTGTCCGAAGCTGTCATGCGCAGTAGAGACAGCACGAGGACAAACGCACCTGGCCTTTGAGTCCTACTCCCTAGCTGATCCATCATCTGCGGCAGAAGTGGGCGTGACCGGGAGTGGGAGGGGGCATGACCAACATGAAGGAGGCGTGGCCGGGTGTGAATGGCTGTGAAAGGGGCGGGGTGCGGTCGCGAGATGGGGAGGGAGACAGAGAGGAGGGGAGAGAGAGGAGAGGGAGGGAGAGAGAGAGAGGGGGAGAGAGAGAGAGAGAGAGGGGGAGAGAGAGAGAGAGAGAGAGGAGGAGGGGGAGAGAGCGCAAAAGAGATGGGGAGAGAGAGAGCAAAAGAGAGGGGGGAGAGAGCGCAAAAGAGAGGGGGGGAGAGAGCGCAAAAGAGAAGGGGATAGAGAGAGCAAAAGGGGGGGGAGAGAGAGAGCACAAAAGAGGGGGGGAGAGAGCACAAAAGAGAGGGGGAGAGAGAGAGAGAGCAAAAGAGAGGGGGGAGAGAGCGCAAAAGAGAGGGGGGAGAGAGAGCACAAAAGAGAGGGGGGAGAAAGAGGAGGGGGGAGAGAGAGAGGGGGAGAGAGCGCAAAAGAGAGGGGAAGAGAGAGAGCGCAAAAGAGAGGGGGAGAGAGAGCACAAAAAGAGAGGGGGGAGAGAGAGAGCAAAAGAGGGGGAGAGAGAGAGAGGAGGGGGGGAGAGAGAGAGGGGGGAGAGAGAGGAGGAGGGAGAGAGAGGAGGGGGGAGAGAGAGGAGGGGAGGGAGAGAGAGAGGGGAGGGAGAGAGAGCTCAAAAGAGAGGGGGAGAGAGAGCGCAAAAGAGATGGGGGAGAGAGAGAGGGGGGAGAGAGCTCAAAAGAGATGGGGGAGAGAGAGGGGGGAGAGAGCGCGCAAAAGAGATGGGGGAGAGAGCTCAAAAGAGATGGGGAGAGAGAGCGCAAAAGAGATGGGGGAGAGAGAGAGAGCAAAAGAGGGGGAGAGAGTGCAAAGAGAGGGGGGAGAGAGCGCAAAAGAGAGGGGGGAGAGAGAGAGTGCAAAAGAGAGGGGGAGAGAGACAGCACAAAAGAGAGGGGGGAGAGAGAGAGAGCAAAAGAGGGGGGAGAGAGAGGAGGGGGGAGAGAGAGAGGGGGAGGGAGAGAGATAGGGGGAGAGAGCGCAAAATAGAGGGGAAGAGAGAGAGCGCAAAAGAGAGGGGGAGAGAGAGCGCAAAAGAGAGGGGGGAGAGAGAGAGCAAAAGAGGGGGGAGAGAGAGAGAGGAAGGGGGAGAGAGAGAGGGGGAGAGAGAGGAGGGGAGGGAGAGAGCTCAAAAGAGAGGGGGAGAGAGAGCGCAAAAGAGATGGGGGAGAGAGAGAGGGGAAGAGAGCTCAAAAGAGATGGGGGAGAGAGAGAGGGGGAGGGAGCGCGCAAAAGAGATGGGGGAGAGAGAGATCTCAAAAGAGAGGGGGAGAGAGAGCGCAAAAGATATGGGAGAGAGAGAGAGAGCAAAAGAGGGGGGAGAGAGTGCGAAGAGAGGGGGGAGAGAGCGCAAAAGAGAGGGGGAGAGAGAGAGCACAAAAGAGAGGGGGAGAGAGACAGCGCAAAAGAGAGGGGGGAGAGAGAGAGAGCAAAAGAGGGGGGGAGAGAGAGAGAGAGCAAAAGAGAGGGGGGAGAGAGAGCACAAAAGAAAGGGGGGGAGAGAGAGCGCAAAAGAAAGGGGGGAGAGAGAGAGAGAGAGAGCAAAAGAGGTGGAGAGAGAGAGAGCACAAAAGAGAGGGGGGAGAGAGAGAGGGGGAGAGAGACAGAGGGGAGGAGAGAGAGAGGAGAGGGGAGAGAGAGCGCAAAAGAGATGGGGGAGAGAGAGAGCGCAAAAGAGATGGGAGAGAGAGAGCACAAAAGAGAGGTGGAGAGAGCGCAAAAGAGAGGGGGAGAGAGAGCGCAAAAGAGAGGGGGGAGGGAGAGCGCAAAAGAGAGGGGGAGAGAGCGCAAAAGAGATGGGGGAGAGAGCGCAAAAAAGAGGGGGAGAGAGAGAGCGCAAAAGAGAGGGGGGAGAGAGAGCGCAAAAGAAAGGGGGGAGAGAGAGCGCAAAAGAGAGGGGGGAGAGAGCGAGAGAGAGCAAAAGAGGTGGAGAGAGAGAGAGCACAAAAGAGAGGGGGGGAGAGAGAGAGAGAGGAGAGGGGGGAGAGATAGAGAGAGGAGAGGGGGGAGAGAGCTCAAAAGAGAGGGGGAGAGAGAGCTTAAAAGAGAGGGGGAGAGAGAGCACAAAAAAGATGGGGGAGAGAGAGAGAGAGAGCGCAAAAGAGATGGGAGAGAGAGAGAGCACAAAAGAGAGGTGGAGAGAGCGCAAAAGAGAGAGGGAGAAAGAGTGCAAAAGAGAGGGGGGAGGGAGAGTGCAAAAGAGAGGGGGAGAGAGCGCAAAAGAGAGGGGGGAGGGAGAGCGCAAAAGAGAGGGGGAGAGAGCGCAAAAGAGAGGGGGTGAGAGAGCGCAAAAGAGAAGGGGGGGGAGAGAGAGCGCAAAAGAGAGGGAGAGAGAGAGAGCTCAAAAGAGAGGGGGGAGAGAGAGAGCTCAAAAGAGAGGGAGAGAGAGAGAGCTCAAAAGAGAGGGGGAGAGAGAGAGCAAAAGAGAGGGGGGAGAGAGAGAGAGAGCAAAAGAGAGGGGGAGGGAGAGAGCGCAAGGGGTGGGACCGCTGTATTGCAAAAAATGGCCCATGTGAACAGGCTTTAGGACTAGTAGTCCATAATAGACATAGTGTAAATATGCCTATAAACCTACTCTCTTTGCAAAAGGTCTTTTGCTGTACATCACATTTGGTTGGTCTTAAACCATATACAAAATGAACTTTAAGTCTATCCGTATGTTTGTATGTTTAGGATATTTAGTCTGATCTAAGAAATATAACGTTTAAAAGTAGAAAAGAAAAATATTAACTGCTATGATATAATCTTAAAGTTGCAATTTTCAATAAAGCTGGCCAATCTTCTAAACTATCTAGAAGTTTGGTAAATTATTTTACCGTTTTCCATTGTAGAATGAAAAGATGTAAAGAAGTTGACATAGAGAAGTAGACTCTTGGTCCATCAAAGACCTAGGTAAAATGCGTTAACAAAGAGCTCTCTATGCAAACTATGGCCTAGATTTAGAGTTCGGCGGTAGCCGTCAAAACCAGCGTTAGAGGCTCCTAACGCTGGTTTTGGCCGCCCGCTGGTATTTGGAGTCAGTGATTAAAGGGTCTAACGCTCACTTTACAGCCGCGACTTTTCCATACCGCAGATCCCCCTACGCCATTTGCGTAGCCTATCTTTTCAATGGGATCTTCCTAACGCCGGTATTTAGAGTCGTTTCTGCAGTGAGCGTTAGAGCTCTAACGACAAGATTCCAGCCGCCTGAAAATAGCAGGAGTTAAGAGCTTTCTGGCTAACGCCGGTTTATAAAGCTCTTAACTACTGTACCCTAAAGTACACTAACACCCATAAACTACCTATGTACCCCTAAACCGAGGTCCCCCCACATCGCCGCCACTCGATTAAAATTTTTAACCCCTAATCTGCCGACCGCCACCTACGTTATACTTATGTACCCCTAATCTGCTGCCCCTAACACCGCCGACCCCTGTATTATATCTATTAACCCCTAACTTGCCCCCCACAACGTCGCCGCAAGCTACTTAAAATAATTAACCCCTAATCTTCCGACCGCAAATCGCCGCCACCTACGTTATCCCTATGTACCCCTAATCTGCTACCCCTAACATCGCCGACCCCTATGTTATATTTATTAACCCCTAATCTGCCCCCCTCAACGTCGCCGACACCTACCTACACTTATTAACCCCTAATCTGCCGAGCGGACCTGAGCGCTACTATAATAAAGTTATTAACCCCTAATCCGCCTCACTAACCCTATCATAAATAGTATTAACCCCTAATCTGCCCTCCCTAACATCGCCGACACCTACCTTCAATTATTAACCCCTAATGTGCCGACCGGAGCTCACCGCTATTCTAATAAATGTATTAACCCCTAAAGCTAAGTCTAACCCTAACACTAACACCCCCCTAAGTTAAATATAATTTTTATCTAACGAAATAAATTAACTCTTATTAAATAAATAATTCCTATTTAAAGCTAAATACTTACCTGTAAAATACATCCTAATATAGCTACAATATAAATTATAATTATATTATAGCTATTTTAGGATTAATATTTATTTTACAGGCAACTTTGTAATTATTTTAACCAGGTACAATAGCTATTAAATAGTTAAGAACTATTTAATAGTTACCTAGTTAAAATAATAACAAATTTACCTGTAAAATAAATCCTAACCTAAGATATAATTAAACCTAACACTACCCTATCAATAAAATAATTAAATAAACTACCTACAATTACCTACAATTAACCTAACACTACACTATCAATAAATTAATTAAACACAATTGCTACAAATAAATACAATTAAATAAACTATCTAAAGTACAAAAAATAAAAAAGAACTAAGTTACAGAAAATAATAAAATATTTACAAACATAAGAAAAATATTACAACAATTTTAAACTAATTACACCTACTCTAAGCCCCCTAATAAAATAACAAAGCCCCCCAAAATAAAAAATTCCCTACCCTATTCTAAAATACAAATATTACAAGCTCTTTTACCTTACCAGCCCTGAACAGGGCCCTTTGCGGGGCATGCCCCAAGAATTTCAGCTCTTTTGCCTGTAAAAAAAAACATACAATACCCCCCCTCCAACATTACAACCCACCACCCACATACCCCTAATCTAACCCAAACCCCCCTTAAATAAACCTAACACTACCCCCCCTGATGATCTTCCTACCTTGTCTTCACCATGCCAGGTTCACCGATCCGTCCTGGCTCCAAGATCTTCATCCAACCCAAGCGGGGGCTAGACATCCACTGAAGAAGTCCAGAAGAGGGTCCAAAGTCTTCCTCCTATCCGGCAAGAAGAGGACATCCGGACCGGCAAACATCTTCTCCAAGCGGCATCTTCTATCTTCTTCCATCCGATGACGACCGGCTCCATCTTGAAGACCTCCAGCGCGGATCCATCCTCTTCTTCCGACGACTAGACGACGAATGACGGTTCCTTTAAGGGACGTCATCCAAGATGGCGTCCCTCGAATTCCGATTGGCTGATAGGATTCTATCAGCCAATCGGAATTAAGGTAGGAATTTTCTGATTGGCTGATGGAATCAGCCAATCAGAATATAGTTCAATCCGATTGGCTGATCCAATCAGCCAATCAGATTGAGCTCGCATTCTATTGGCTGATCGGAACAGCCAATAGAATGCGAGCTCAATCTGATTGGCTGATTGGATCAGCCAATCGGATTGAACTATATTCTGATTGGCTGATTCCATCAGCCAATCAGAAAATTCCTACCTTAATTCCGATTGGCTGATAGAATCCTATCAGCCAATCGGAATTCGAGGGACGCCATCTTGGATGACGTCCCTTAAAGGAACCGTCATTCGTCGTCTAGTCGTCGGAAGAAGAGGATGGATCCGCGCTGGAGGTCTTCAAGATGGAGCCGGTCGTCATCGGATGGAAGAAGATAGAAGATGCCGCTTGGAGAAGATGTTTGCCGGTCCGGATGTCCTCTTCTTGCCGGATAGGAGGAAGACTTTGGACCCTCTTCTGGACTTCTTCAGTGGATGTCTAGCCCCCGCTTGGGTTGGATGAAGATCTTGGAGCCAGGACGGATCGGTGAACCTGGCATGGTGAAGACAAGGTAGGAAGATCATCAGGGGGGTAGTGTTAGGTTTATTTAAGGGGGGTTTGGGTTAGATTAGGGGTATGTGGGTGGTGGGTTGTAATGTTGGGGGGGGGGTATTGTATGTTTTTTTTTACAGGCAAAAGAGCTGAAATTCTTGGGGCATGCCCCGCAAAGGGCCCTGTTCAGGGCTGGTAAGGTAAAAGAGCTTGTAATATTTGTATTTTAGAATAGGGTAGGGAATTTTTTATTTTGGGGGGCTTTGTTATTTTATTAGGGGGCTTAGAGTAGGTGTAATTAGTTTAAAATTGTTGTAATATTTTTCTTATGTTTGTAAATATTTTATTATTTTCTGTAACTTAGTTCTTTTTTATTTTTTGTACTTTAGATAGTTTATTTAATTGTATTTATTTGTAGCAATTGTGTTTAATTAATTTATTGATAGTGTAGTGTTAGGTTAATTGTAGGTAATTGTAGGTAGTTTATTTAATTATTTTATTGATAGGGTAGTGTTAGGTTTAATTATATCTTAGGTTAGGATTTATTTTACAGGTAAATTTGTTATTATTTTAACTAGGTAACTATTAAATAGTTCTTAACTATTTAATAGCTATTGTACCTGGTTAAAATAATTACAAAGTTGCCTGTAAAATAAATATTAATCCTAAAATAGCTATAATATAATTATAATTTATATTGTAGCTATATTAGGATTTATTTTACAGGTAAGTATTTAGCTTTAAATAGGAATCATTTATTTAATAAGAGTTAATTTATTTCGTTAGATAAAAATTATATTTAACTTAGGGGGGTGTTAGTGTTAGGGTTAGACTTAGCTTTAGGGGTTAATACATTTATTAGAATAGCGGTGAGCTCCGGTCGGCAGATTAGGGGTTAATAATTGAAGGTAGGTGTCGGCGATGTTAGGGAGGGCAGATTAGGGGTTAATACTATTTATGATAGGGTTAGTGAGGCGGATTAGGGGTTAATAACTTTATTATAGTAGCGCTCAGGTCCGCTCGGCAGATTAGGGGTTAATAAGTGTAGGCAGGTGTCGGCGACGTTGTGGGGGGCAGATTAGGGGTTAATAAATATAACATAGGGGTCGGCGATGTTAGGGCAGCAGATTAGGGGTACATAGGGATAACGTAGGTGGCGGTGGTTTACGGAGCGGCAGATTAGGGGTTAAAAGTGTAATGCAGGGGTCAGCGATAGCGGGGGCGGCAGATTAGGGGTTAATAAGTGTAAGGTTAGGGGTGTTTAGACTCGGGGTACATGTTAGAGTGTTAGGTGCAGACGTAGGAAGTGTTTCCCCATAGGAAACAATGGGGCTGCGTTAAGAGCTGAACGCTGCTTTTTTGCAGGTGTTAGGTTTTTTTTCAGCTCAAACTGCCCCATTGTTTCCTATGGGAGAATCGTGCACGAGCACGTTTTTGATGCCGGCCGCGTCCGTAAGCAACTCTGGTATCGAGAGTTGCATTTGCGGTAAATATGCTCTACGCTCCTTTTTTGGAGCCTAACGCAGCATTTGTTTGAACTCTCGATACCAGAGTTAAATTTATGGTGCGGCCAGAAAAAAACCCGCGGAGCGTTAACAGCCCTTTTACCGCCGAACTCCAAATCTAGGCCCAAGTTAACAGTTGATTTACCACTAAGAGAGAGATAATTTACTATCCTAAAATAGAAAGGGAAAATTATCAGCACACGGAATGGATACTCAAATATTATTATTTATTATGGTCACAGAAAATACCTCGGATTCACCTGTTCGTGAGTCACAGCACTATATGAAAGAAAACCATATTAGCACATATGGGAGACCCTAATGAACGGCAAACATTACTAACATACGTTCACAGAAAATGTGTGTCCCTAAAGACACAACAGCTAGATATAAAGCAGATATCAATATAATTGTTATAGAACAAACAATATAAACAGAGTTATGGACAGCAGACTAAGCTGCACTCTAGGTCCCTGGAGGAAGCACAGTCTTATGTGCTTTACGAAAGAAATCTTATTAAAAAAAGTGAGGCATTTGACCGCAGACTAGGCTGCACTCTAGGTCATAAAGTAAAGCACAGTCATCTGATATACTTGCACGTATCTCCAAGGGTATATTATCTTATATGCAGCGGACTTTCCAGCATTGCTGCTTACTCCTCACCTCCTCTCTGGGCGTCTTTCCAGCAGCATGACGTACGGTAGAGGAGTGGCTTGTCTACAGCAGCTGTCCGTGAATGGTTCCAATCAGTAAAGGCCGCTCCTTATTGGCCAGGCATGTTTCCAGCTGATAGAACAGCGTATTATTTTGAAACACCGCAAATCTTGCAAAGATATACCGTCCTTCTGTAACACGTTTTTTTGTACTTGATCTGCTGGGGGTCAGCACCGCAATGGGAAAGTCCTTGCTGTCGGTATGAATGTGTTATACCACAATTACACTTTAGCACAATGCCAGCAGACGGACAGGGATCTCCCAAAGCCACTTTACAATAGCATGACGTTAGTATCTGCTCCCATAGACTTGAAAACGCAATACACTGGAGATAGTCGACTTAGACCAGTGTTAAGTTAGAACACATGAGTGCCAACGCACGTTTCACCCCCACATAGAGTATGTGTCTCAGGGGCTCATCAGGGCTTCTTTCCCATGCATATGTAAATTTCTACAGCTGCCCGTATGAAGTTTAAGCTCTTCTCTAAGAAGTCTTCAAATTTTCTTTACTTTTCACTTAACCTTTTCTCCGTCAAGGTGGGCTAAAACGCATTGCAGAGTAATGTATTACAACCCTCTTTAGCAGCTAAGGGGTAAAGCATTTAAAAATAAGAGAACAATCAGCTTTAATGGTTTATATCACAATCTCCAATCAGCACTCATACGGCACTCACACTTTTATTTTTTTTCTAGCTAGAGCGCGCTGATTGGAGAACAGTTCAAACCACCTATTAACCCCTAAAACACTGCCCCCCCAAATCGTCAACACTAACTAAACCTATTAACCCCGAAAAGCGCTGCCCCCACATTGCCAAAACTAACTAAACCTTTTAACCTCTAAAGCACCGCCCCCCCCCCCACATCCCCAACACTAACTAAAGCTATTAACCTCTAAACCGCCCCCCCCACATCGCAACTTCCTAAATTAAACTATATTAACCCCTAAACCTAACACCCCCTAACTTTAACATAATTAAAATAGACCTAAATTAAAGTTACAATTATTAACTAACTACCTATTTAAAAATAAATACAAACTTACCTGTGAAATAAAAATAAAACCTAAGCTAGTTACAATATTACTATTTACTAACTACCTAGTTAAAATAAATACAAACTTACCTGTGAAATAAAAATAAAACCTAAGCTAGTTACAATATAACTATTTACTAACTACCTAGTTAAAATAAATACAAACTTACCTGTGAAATAAAAATAAAACCTAAGCTTAAATGGACATGAAACCCAAAACTTTTCTTTCATGATTCAGATAGAGAATACAATTTTAAACAACTTTCTAATTTACTTCTATTATCATTTGTTGAAGGAGCAGCAATGCACTAATGGTTTCTAACTGAACACATGGGGGAGCCAATCACATTCAATATAGATATGCAGCCACCAATCAACAGCTAGAACCTAGTTTCTCTGCTGCTCATGAACTTGCCTAGATAAACCTTTCAGCAAAGGATAACAAGAGAAGGAAGCAAATTGAATAATAGAAGTAAATTGGAAAGTTGTTTAAAATTGTATTCTCTATCTGAATCATGAAAGAAACATTTTGGGTTTCACGTCCCTTTAAACTAAAAAAAACCTAAGATTACTAAAAAAAACAAAAAACTAAAATTACTAAAACTAAAAAAACCTAACATTAAAAAAAAATTTAAACTACAATTACAAAACATAATAAAGACTAAAATTACAGCGGTCTTAAGCCCCAAAGTATCCAATGTAGACTGAAGTCTACAGATACCTCCTGCTCATATTTGTCTATAGGGTCTTTCCATATGCAGGGGAGGGGGGAAGTGTCTGTTCTACCTTATTTCCCAGCTCCTTTAATTAGGTGCCCCAGCCTATCCTCATCAACAGACTAACAGCGCTTAACTGAGAGCTTTTAAATATGTTTTTTTTTAAAAGGTGTATATGAAAATTGGTGTATACTGTCTCTTTAATGCTCTTCAAGGAGATAGAAATAGTTTATAACTGGTCTAAAGCTTACAGAAAAAGATGAAAGCTGTGTGTCTGACAGGAATGAGTGAATAATTGCTCAGTATGTTTGTGAGTAATTTATATAAGGCAAGTATAAGATAAAATGGGCAAATACAGGGTCTTTAGAGGGCAGCAGATTTTCCAGTGCCTGCTTCCAGGGAAAATCATGTTTTGCAACTGCCTTTAGGACCCTTGCAGTCTAGTTTTTATCAGAACCTCAATTCAGTTTTATTATTACAATAATCCTGGTCCCAGGCATTTCATTGTCAAGAGTTTGCAACAAGATTTAATAAAGCTGTATATGAAGCACATAGTGATAAACAAATTACTGGAAATTACATGTTTGATTGAGCTAAAAGTGAATACTAAAATAGACATTGAAGACAGATGGCAGTTATTGATTCTATTTCTTAGTACTCTGGGGTATACTTAAGTCAACCACATGTATTTCTGTATATCCAAAATTGTGGTTGATGATTATTGTAATTTGCAAGCCATCTTCTATTGCAGTGTTTCCAAACTCTAAAAAGTTCCACATTATTAACACAAGAAGAAATTTAAGATCCAAAAATATTCCAATAAATGAAGGTTGCATCCAAAATATATAGTGTTGCAATATGCCTGTGTTATCTTTTTTTTAATTGTTTTAACCACAGAACAATTTCAGTTTAAAATAATCTCATGATTTCTGGAATTGTTGTCACAGATTTGCTTCTGAAAAAAAAAAGCTGATTGGCTGTAAAAAACATTAAAATTCTCAGATACAAGACAACCAGTCTGCAGATTCTATTGATGGTGAAAAGAAAAGATAAAGTTACAAGGTAATTTTTATTTCTTTCCCCACATCATTTATGTTCTTTCATTGATTTACTTGCTGAACAACTTCTAAAATCTTTTAATTAGTTTACATTTACTAACAATCTCTGCATCTAATGGATTTAAACATTATCTTTTTTTTTTCAGTGCATGCTCCCTGTTTACTTGTCTTTAGTACTCTATCGCAGCAGTGTTTTGCCACATTATTTGTAGGTTTAGTTTTTACAAAATACTTTGTTTTATATAAAGTAATGGGTGCCACCATGCATGAACCTAAGTTTCCCGAATCCCGGTTTGCCTATTTTATCTACAGAGGACAATTAGATACAGATATAGAGCAGGCAGCACAATATAGTGTAAAAATAAGGTGTAGAATTTAGTATTGTTAAAGAGATAGTAAAGTCCAAATTAAACTTTCATGATTCAAATAGGGCACATAATTTTAAACAACTTTCTATTTTCTTTTATCATCAAATTTGCTTTATTCTCTTGGTATTCTTAGTTGAAAGCTAAACTAAAAGGGACAGTCAAGTCCTAAAAAAACGTTTATAATTTAAATAGGGCATGTCATTTTAAACAACTTTCCAATTTACTTTTATCACCAATTTTGCTTTATTTTCTTTGTATTCTTAGTTGAAAGCTAAACCTAGGAGGTTCATATGCTAATTTCTTAGACCTTGAAGACTGCCTCTAATCTGAATGCATTTTAACCACTAGAGGGCATTAGTTCATGTGTTTCATATAGATAACATTGAGCTCATGCACATAAAGTTACCCAGGAGTGAGCACTGATTGGCTAAAATGCACATCTGTCAAAAGAACTGAAACAAGGGGGCAGTTTGCAGAGGCTTAGATACTAGGTAATTATAGAGGTAAAAAGTGTATAAATATAACTGTTGGTTATGCAAAACTGGGAAATGGGTAAAACAGGGATTATCTTTCTTTTCAAACAACAAAAATTCTGGTGTTGACTGTCCTTTTAAGTAGGATTATATGCTAATTTCTAAGCCATTGAAGGCTGTCTCTTATCTGGATGCATTTGACAGTTGTTCACAGCTATAGGGTGTTAGTTCATGTGTTTCATATAGATAATATTGTGCTCATGCACGTGGAGTTATTTAAGAGTCAGCACTAATTGCCTGAAATGCAAATCTATCAAAAGATCTGAGATAAGGAGGCAGTCAACAGACACTTAAATACAAGGTAATCACTGAGGTAAAAAGTATATTTCTATAACAGTGTTGGTTATGCAAAACTGGGGAATGGTAAATAAAGGGATTCTTTTTCTTTTTAAACAAAAACATTTTTGGGGTTTACTGTCCTTTTAAAGTAATTGTCTAAAGGTTTTTCACACAGCCTTTTTGCGCACTCCATTTTATTGTCTGTTATATATATGTCCCTAATTGTCCTTAGCAGAAAAGACAGATAAATAGGGGGAACCTATGTTCCAACACAGTGGCACAAATTAATTTACAGAAACTCAAAGGAACTTAAAAAAACCAACACTTTTTATATTCAAATTACAGGAAAAGAGGACAAAATATAATGATGCTATGGTGCAAAGAATTTTTACTACACCTAATTATTTTATATAATTATCTGAAACTGTTTAAAGTCCCTTTACAAAACATACTTTGTATCATATTTAATTTGCCCCTTGTGTATATATGTTTATGTATTCAATGTTTTTGATTGATCTGCTTGATAAAATTACATTCTATTGCAACCAATTTTCTCATGAAAATCCATATAGACTAGCGTTTCTCAATTCGAGCACATATAGAGCCAGATTACAAGTGGAGCAAAATTTAACGCCCCCTCGCTTGAGCGTTAACTGCGCTAGAAGTAAGCTTTTTTGCGTGACGGATTGTACCTGTATTATGAGTTGAAAGTAAACTGTTTTCGCTCATGCACTAACACGAGTCCAAAAAAAACAAACTTACAATTTTGCGTGCATGTTCACGTATTCCCCCATAGAAGTGAACAGAGCAAAAGAAGTGGGGAAAAAGCTAACACCACAGTCTCACGCAAACCTGATCCCATATTCTCATGTGCGCTAACCCAACATGAAAATATGAATATTTCACATTTCAATGTTCTTCACATAGAAGAATATGTTCTATTTATTCATAAATAAATACTACTACATATATTTGCTGAAATATATATATATGATTATATAAGCCTTTCGTGGCTCTCTTCCTACCTGGCAAACCATACCTTTAGTGTAGTCTTCTCTGGGGCCACCTCTACCCCGTCACCACTTTCTGTTGGAGTACCGCAAGGCTCTGTCCTCGGTCCCCTTCTTTTCTCAATCTACACGTCATCACTAGGTTCCCTAATAAAGTCCCGCGGTTTCCAATATAATTTGTATGCTGACGACACCCAAATCTACTTCTCTGCACCAGACCTATCTCCTTCTTTGCTAACCCATCTCTTCCTGGATGTCCTCTCACTACCTCAAGCTAAATCTCTCCAAAACTGAGCTCCTTATTTTCCCCCCTTCTTCCAAAATCTCCACCTACCCCGCATGCCCGATGTCTCGGGGTCACATTTGACTCAGATCTTTCTTTCACTCCTCACATTCAGTCCTTGGCTAAAGCCTGCCGCTTCCATCTTAAAAACATCTAAAAAATGTGACACTTCCTTACACAAGACACAACTAATATTTTATTCCACTCTCTCATTCTTTCCCGCCTCGATTACTGCAACTCTGTCCTCTCTGGTCTCCCCACCTGCCGCCTAGCTCCTTTACAATCCATAATAAATGCCTCTGCCAGACTCATCTTCCTTACACGTCGCTCTTCATCTGCTGCACCTCTCTGCCAATCCCTTCACTGGCTTCCTCTTGCCTCTAGGATCAAACACAAAATTCTCACTCTGACATACAAAGCCCTCAACTGCACTGCTCCCCCCTATATCTCAGATCTTGTTTCCAGATACTCTCCCTCCCATCCCCTTCGCTCTGCTCATGACCTCCTACTCTCATCCTCTCTGGTTACCTCATCGCACTCCCGTTTACAGGACTTCTCCAGACTGGCTTCCATCTTGTGGAACTCTCTGTCTCGCTCCACAAGACTCTCCCCTAGTTTTGAAAGTTTCAAGTGCTCCCTAAAGACTCTACTGTTCAGGGATGCTTACAACATTACAACATATGCTAACCTTACTTTATACAAGTTCCACTCCTCCATCACTATCCCCTGAATCCCCTTAGCATGTAAGCCTAAGAGTCCAGCTGTTTGTAGATCATCTTCTTAAGAGCTGACTACAACAGTACAACTCTTGGCAGGGCCCTCTACCTATTTGATACCTATATGTGTTTTGTTGTACTCCCCCTTTGTTTATAGCACTGCGGAATCTGTTGGCGCTCTACAAATAACCGATAATAATAATAATGGGTATAGATATATATATATATATATATATATATATATATATATATATATATATATATATATATAGGAATATCTATTTAAAAAAATACTTAGAACATATTCCCCTATGTGCAGGACATTATAATGTGAAATATATACAGTAAATACACAGTATAACACTTGATTAAAAATAAATATTAAATAAATATGATTTTACATGTTTTCATCTATTTAACTGCAAAGGGCTCCAATGTCTTTATATGTGTACATTTGTATTTCTGTGTGTATATATATGTCTGTAAATACATATATACACATATACATACATAAATACATTTGTATATACATGCATTTCCATCTTTAGACATGTATATGTATGTATATGCCTTTTTGTCTAACACCTGAGACCTCATCTTTGAGCCCTTATAACTTTTTGGGGAATTATTTTTATTAGATAGTGTTATTATGAGTGTACGTGTACATAGTAATGTATTTTGTATGTGTTTTGTGCTACTTTTTTATTTCAAGAAACAGTTAACCAGAGCTCTGAGGATCATCAGTAATCATTCTAGCGTAAATCACGATTGCACTCAAGAGATTGCAATTACTTTCAACTCATAATACCAGCGATAAACACGGCGAGCGCAAACACACGCTGTAAACCCCTTATCGCTCTTGCACAAGCGTTAAAGCTCCACTCGTAATCTGGCTCATAATAGGCTAAATTGGTAGTGTTTCCCAACCTGTTCACAGTTTAATCCATCAAAACTGAGTGCAGAGACATTACATTCAGAAAAAGTATCATTTATATCCTTTGTTGAAATAGCTCTTTTTATGAGACCATATTTAGGTAGGCTAAACGTACACAAGTCTTGAGCATTATGTGGTAGCAGAGTTTTACTAACAATATAGTACTCAAGTAGGGTAACCATATTTCCGCTTTAAAAAGGGACACATGTAAAATACATGTGTCAGGGCTGTTTAAAGAAATGTTTTGTATAAGCAACCCTGACATATGTATTTTTCATATGTGTCCATTTTTAAAGCAGCAATATGGTCAGCCTATGCTCAGGACACAAAGAAAGGAGTTGTGTTTCAGGATTACAAGAACATTATATATGACAAAAAGAGAAATGAAGCAATTCTTATTGTAGTGAAAGCTTGATTACAAAATATCAGCACCAGCTTACGGACGGGTTTCACTCATGCACTTATGAGCTTCCCTAGAGATCTTTCAAATTGTCTTTCATTTTAAGTTTATTAAAAAGACTATACGATAAGCCTGCCAAGAGGGCAGCCTATTTAAAAAAAAATATAAACCCCAAAGGTAATAATACAAAAAATAAAAAAAGTAAAATTACAGAAAAAAATAAACAAAGCTAAAAAAATTAAACCTAAACTAATACCTCTATAAAAATAAAAAATCCCCCCAAAATAAAAACACTGCCTAATCTAATACTAAACTACCAATAGCCCTTTAAAGGGCCTTTTGTAGGGCATTGCCTTAAGTTAAACCTCTCTTTTACTTAAAACAAATTACCAATTACCCCCTAACAGTAAAACCCCCCACCAAACCAACCCCCCAAAATAAAAAAACTAAGTCTAAAAAAACCTAAGCTACCCATGGCCCCTAGGCATTGCCCTTAAAGGGGCATTCAGCTCTTGCTGTCCTTAAAAGGACAATCAGCTCTTTTACAGGCCAAAAAACCCTAATCTAAAAAAAAGCCACCCCAAAAAATAAAAAAAGCCTAAGACTAAGCCCCAAATAGGTACTCACCGTTCCTGAAGTCCGGCGGTGAAGGTCTTCTTCCAGGAGGCTCCATCATCTTCTATCTTCATCCGAAGCAAATGCAGCGCCGCGGAACAGAGATGCGGAGCGGTCCTCCCCGATGCACGGATCCAGAGCGGCGGTCCTCAGCGGCGGTGGTCCTCAGCGGCATTGAGGCTCCTCTTAATCCGATCTCCATCATACACTAAAAATTGAATGGAAGGTACCGCATTCAATTTGGGGTACCTTGCATTCCTATTGGTTAAAAATTTGAAATCAGCCAATAGGATTAGAGCTACTGAAATTCTATTGGCTGTTCAAATCTGCCAATAAGATTTCAGTAGCTCTCATCCTATTGGCTGACTTGAAAATTTCAGCCAATAGGAATGCAAGGTACCCCATTTTTAAATGGGTACCTTGCATTCCATCTTCAGTGTGCGGCAACGATCGTACAAAGAGGATCTCCACACTAAATGGCTCCACAGTCACCGGTCTTCTGTTCCGTGGTTACCTTCCCTCCACGTCGGCTTGGTCCTGGATGAAGATAGAAGAGGTAGCCAACCTAAAAGAAGATATCGCCGCCTCTAAGAAGATTTCACCGCCTGGAAGAAGACCTTTTCCGCCAGACTTCAGGAACGGTGAGTACCTATTTGGTGTTAGATTTAGACTTTTATTTTTATTTTTGGGGGAGGTTTTATCTTTAAGATTAGGGATTTAATGGGCTTGTAAAAGAGCTGAATGCCCCTTTAAGGGCAGTAAAATAACTGAATGTGCTTTTAAGGGCAATGCCCCTACACATGCCCCTTTAGGGGCAATGGGCAGTATAGGTTTTTTTAGTGTTGGTATTTTTTAAATTGATAAAAGCTGCTTAACTTAAGGCAATGCCCTACAAAAGGCCCTTTTAAGGGTTATTGGTAGTTTAGTTTAGATTAGGGGGTGTTTTTATTTTGGGGGGCTTTTTTATTTTTATAGGGATTAGGTTTTTTATTTTTCATAATTTTAGATATTTTTTTTGCAATTTAATGTTAGGTTTCATTTTTAAATTAATTTTATGATTGTTTATTTTAATTGTAACTTAGGTTATGTAATTGGGGTGTTAGGTTAGTGGGCTTAGTAATTAAATTTGTTATTTGCGTTGTGGGGGGTTGGCGGTTTAAGAGGTAATAGGTTCATTAGGTTTATTGCGATGTGGGGGTTTGGGGGTTAACAGGTTAACAGGTTAATTAGGTTTATTGCAATGTGGGGGTTTGGCGGTTTAGGGGTTAATAGGCTAATTAGGTTTATTGCGATTTAGGGGGTTGGCGGTTTAGGGGTTAATAGGTTAATTAGGTTTATTGCGATGTGGGGGGTTGTCGGTTTAGGGGTTAATATTTTAATTATGTTATTTGTGTTTTTTAATTTGCCGATTAGGGGTTAATTACTTTATTATTTTGCTATGTGGGGGTTGGCGGTTTAGGTGTTTGCTAATACTTTGTGTGGGCGGTTAGGTTTTTTTGTGTTGGTGGTTACGTGTTGTTTTGTTAATATTTCGTGCAGGCGGTTGCGTGTTTTTTTTCTTAATGCTTCGTTTGCCTACTACGCAGCATCCAGGTGGATTCTTTTGGCTGCCTCACGCAGCCAACATTCCTTTGAGGATGCGTGCGCAACTGACGACAACCGAAAGACGTGTTACAAACACGATTATAGTATAGATAAGGAGATACATGTGATAATAGAATAAATTGTATTTTTTTATTTGTGCCCTCTATTTTAATCATAAAAAGTGTAATTTTGACTTTCATGTACCTTTAAGATAATGAAATACAAATTGTCCAGAGTGTGTTTGGTTATAATGGGACTCTTATTTATAGATATTTTATGTATTTACTGATCGTGATATTGTTCACTGTCCATCCTGGTGAGCTTAATGCAAATATAGTGATTGTGCATATAGGTTACACACTTGCCCTCTTATACCTCGATGATGGTCTGTATGTGACTACAAACTTTTTCAGTTAATGTGAAGCTGACGTTTCTTATACATGCAGGTGTAACTTTAGACTGGGGTTGAAAATGTCTTATCTACACAGTCCTTGTGTTTAAACAGTTAGCAACATTTGCTTAGTTTACCCGTCAACCCTCACAGTACTCTGTGTAATAGACTTTAGCTTGTGTATTAGCACTCACCCCTCTTTTATCTTCACCTTTGTCCGTCTCTTAGCTCCTACTGCTGTACTCCATTATGAAGTCCGTTAGGATCCATGCTTACGTAACGTCACCCCAGTGGGTGTGTATCCTGGGCATCTTCCTATTGGTTGAGAAGTCGCAAGCCGGTTGTCCTGCCTTTGCTCTGCCGCTTGTACTGGTTACAATCTGGCTTGGTGGCTTGTTTAAGTGCACTTGTTAATGCGATCCAAGTCTCCAGATATCCATTTATCCTTGGCTGGGCCCAAAACTTTGTTTCTTCTAGCTTGTCTTAATGGATAGCGATGACGATGTCCCAGGGGGGAGTGTGTATCTAGCTCACTCGGGATTGGTTAAAGGGCAGATAACACGGAGTGCGGGAGGGCGGCTTAGTAGATACACCAAAAAAGACAGTCCCACACTCTGAAAATTAAAATAACAAATTTGTATTCCAAAAAATTTAAAACGTGACAGCTTGCCACCTACAAAGATAATGTGAGAGGCTTACGCGTTTCGGCAGTTTGCTGTATTCATAGCCTAAAATAAAATATAAATAAAAATAATTGTTAACTTTTTCACAAACTTTGGCTTTCTCACTGAAATTATTTACATACCGCTTGTGTAATCATGACACAAATATTGTAAACACTTCTCTGGGATCCCCTTTGTTCAAAAATAGCAGACATGCATGGCTTTGCTTTTGCTTTTGGTAATTAGAAGGCCACTAATTGCAGCTGTGCACCACACGTCTGAAATTGCCGGTAGTGAAGTGAAATTATTTAGCTGCAAATAGTTATAGTATTCTAGTGTAAAGATTACCCTCCCATCTGACATCTCCCTCCCAAAAAGCTCTCCCACCATCCACCCCATATTACTTACCACCATCTTAGGTTCTGGCAGACAGTCTGCCAGTATGAAGTTTTAGGGCTTCTTATTTTTTAAAATTAATACATTTTTACATCATCGAATTTGGCGGCTAAATGATGATATGAAATATACCAAAATGGGCCTAGATTAATACCTTGGGTTGTATACTTAAAAAAAATATATAGATATAGTTTCAATAGGTAAATATTTTTTTTAAAAAAAAAAAAGACTCTTGGCGTTGTGCGTTAGGGTTAAAAAGCAACGTTAAGAGGTCCTAACGCTGCTTTTTTCGTAACGCTGGTATCACGAGTCTTGAAATTGCGTATCCTATATTTCCTATGGAACTTGCATAATGCCGGTATTACGAGTCTAACCAAAAGTGAGCGGTGCAGCCTCTCCTGTCAAGACTGATACCGCATTTAAAAGTCAGTAGTTAAGAGTTTTATGGGCTAACGCCGTAACATAAAACTCTTAACTAAAGTTCTAAAAAGTACACTAACACCTATAAACTACCAATTAACCCCTAAACCAAGGCCCCCACCACATCGCAAACAGTTAAAAAATATTTTTAACCCCTAATCTGCTGAACCGGACATCGCCGCCACTATAAAAATATATTAACCCCTAAACCGCCGCCCTCCCGCATTGCAAACACCAGTTAAATTTTATTAACCCTTAATCTGCCGTCCCTAACATCGCCGACACCTACCTACATTTATTAACCCCTAATCTGCCACCCCCAACGTCGCCGCAACTATATTAAATGTATTAACCCCTAAATCTAAGTCTAACCCTAACACCCCCCTAACTTAAAAATTCACAAGAACTGCTGGTGCAATGATAAATGCTGTCAGCGTATGCTGTCGGCATTTATCGATGTGCAGCGGACATGATATGCTACTTCATATCATGTCCGCTCGCACATTGATAAATATGCCCCTGATAGTTCATGTGGGCCATATAGATAACACTGTGTCCCCGCCCCGGGAAATTATTTAAGATTTAGCACAACACAGTACTAAATGCAAGTCAATAGATAATAAATAGTTACAGTCATGTGATTAGAGGGCTGTCTGCAGATGCTTAGATACAAGATAATCACAGAGGTAAAAAGTATATTAATATAACTGTGTTGGTTATGCAAAACTGGGGAATGGGTAATAAAGGGATTATCTATCTTTTAAAACAATAACAATTCTATTGTAGTCTGTCCCTTTAAAGGGAAACATACACCATTACCGTCAATTAAAAAAATTAAAAATAAAACACTATACATTTTAAATACCATACCATTTACAATACTTTACATAACAATTTAATAATATAATATAATTTATATAATATTTATATTCTGTGTTGAAGAGATACCAGGGTAGGCATCTAGAGCACTATATGGCAGGAAATAGTGCTGCCATCTAGTGCTCTTGATAATAGATAACATTCTTGCAAGACTGCTGCCATATAGTGCCCCAGAAATGGGCGGCTCCTAAACATTTGTCCCTGCATTTCAACAAGAGATACCAAGAGAATGAAGAAGAATTGATAACAGGAGTAAATTAGAAACTTGTTTAAAATTGCATTCTCTATCTGAATCATGAAATAAACATTTTGGGTTTCATATCCCTTTAAGGCATGAATCAGTGAATCACTGTCACGAATAGACAATAACAAATAAACAAATTATTGCATAGAGTTACTAAAATACTATTTGTTGCACACGTTCAAGAATAGATGTTTGCAGGAAATTATACCTTTTGTGGATCAACATAATATTTCTTTATAGGGTAAGTAAAAATCTTTCAAGACATGGTTTTCTCTTTAAACATGTTAGAAAATTAGTAGCAAACAATTCTGTGTTTCTTTATAGGATCATTCCAAGATGAAAGTAAAAATCCTCTTGCTGTGTCTCATTACTGAAGCATACACATTTCCAGTAAGTTTGATGTATATTGTAAAGCTGGGATGTCCAACATTTTTACAGTTGGGGCTGCGTTGTGATAAGAGCTATGCAAATAAGTAACAGCAGCTGTAATCATCCTCAAAGTTGGGATGGGAGAGAGGTACTAAAATGTTCTTTTTCAATTGTTCTCTCTAAGGGCCTGATGATCTAAAGCTCTCCACTCTGGTGAGATTATCTATGGAGTCTCATCAGTACAGTGAGGTTCCTCATATTATTTTATAAGGGTACATTTTAGTTTGAGAACTGTTTATCTTGCTGTATAGGATTCTGTTTAGAAAGGAAGGTTAGATACATGCATTGCAATATAAAGCTCCAAAAAAGCCCTAAAGATTTTGTTTGATTTCTCTCTGTGCCTGCGAGTTTATGATTATCAAGTCCTTAGTATTGGCTTTTGTTTATACAGAGAAAGATAAGATACAAATGTATTTGTGAATAGAGATAGGGGTCGATTTATCAAAGGCTTCGCCCCCTGACGACTGCAGGTTCTCAGACTGCTGCTTCCCTAACCTCTTCACCACCTCTTAGATGGCGAATTTCAATCTCCCTGGTCTCATCTGACCTGGGAAATTGACAGTTCCTGCCCCCCCCCTGCCCCCCCATGATTGCATTCTTGTGCAAAACTATGCGCAGAAAATTACCACATTACCTCACACCTATGTATAGACTGACTGTTATGGCCCCCAGAACTTGAGCCCTTGTGCCACTGAACCCGCTACACCAATGGTAGTTCCACCCCTGCACAGCCAGCTAATTATCCAAAATTAAACCTAAATGAGCAATTTCCCATGCATTTTATTCTCTGCGCCTGCCATAACAAGTTATTGAAAATATGTTTATTGAAACCAATTTTACAGTAATTTTAATATATAGTATTATCCTGCATATTATATTTTAAATGCATTACAGTTTGATGTCCAAGGCTGGGGAAATCCTCAATAGGACCTAAAAGGACCCAGTTCCGGACTGACCATAGGGCATACTGGGCAAATGCCCGGTGGGCTGTGGGTTACCTTAGCCCCGCCCACACTGAATGCTTTCAGTCTGTGGCTCTGAGCCTCTTACTTTGCCCTAAAATTGTATTTATTGTTGTGACATGATGTTGCTGTTATGTACAGTTACACCTATTTAAACAGTAGGTTTTGTATTGGCTTTTATGTTTATTTATATACACAATAATTAAGTCATCTTTTTTATGAATATGTTGTGGCATAGTGTAATGGGATGTTATTTCATTGCAAATGTTATTTTTATTCCTTACATTGCTGTGTCACCACTGAGTGCATTTATCAGTTACAAGATGGCCTTATGAAATAGTGATATGTGCTTCATTTTCTGATTGATAACTGTCAGTCTGTCTTACCCTCAGATATTTTAAAATAGTTGCATGTACCTTACACAATAAGAGATATGTGTGCCTTATTCCAAGACGGCTGAATTTGTGACAGTTATATGTGCTTTTCAAGATAGCTACAGTATATGGAAGCCTTCAGTGCCTGCACTGCACTTTATTCTAAGATGTCTGTTTCTGTCTTAATCATGATAGAAAAGTAACTGTGCTTTATCCAAGGTGGCCTTAAAGGGATAGAAAGGTCAACATTGATATAGCAGCATTTTTGCAATATAATTCCATTAGCAAAAATGCTTCTAGTATAAGTTATTACTGGTCTTAAGCGGCATACGCACATATGGTTTGAGGGCCTGTTCAAACTCCACACCTTCTCAGAGAGTTAGCAGAACAGAACACACATCACCGCCAGGTCTCTAAGCTTCTATACTGATGTACAGGCCCTTGTTTTTGCTGTGTTTTTTATATTTTACTTTCTTTTTTCAAACCAACCAATTCACAAAATATATTAAATATGACAAGTATAATGAATACAGTTAAATAAGAAATGGGTGATAGTGGGGTGGAGTGGGCTGCTTTGCCTTAAAATGACCGGGCCTATTTTTGGTCCCAGTCTGGCCCTGAAAGGACCTCTTCCTTTTGAAAACATTTTGTATTTTGTTCATGCTCGTTAGAGAGTCCAAAAAACAAAATCTGCTTCTTCAAAATGCTGCATAGCTGGTTTAGCAGATAATTTTAAAGAATAAAAAATTGCTGTTTGGCCTTTCTATGGCGTGCAAGGAAATCACAATTTTTACACAAAAAAGAGGTGTTCAACTTCTTAGGTACTGGGAATTTCATAGAAAAGATGCCCAAAATACCATAGACTTTTTGGCATTTTTTGCTATCTCTCTGTTAAAACAGAAATAGAGCCTTTGTTTATTTGATTCACCTCTGAAAACTATATATTTTTTGGCATAAAACAAGCTTTCAGTGGACATCAGTTTTAACTAGGCATTCAGAGAATTAAGAAATGATTGTAAAATTACAAAAAAAAGTAATATATATATATATATATATATATATATATATATATATAGATTAATTATCACATCCATCGAAAAGCTGTAGCTTTCTAACTGTAGGGGGGAACATTTTTCAAAATTTGTTCATTGGCATTCTCTAGTTTAGGCCAAACATGTTTATAGTTGGTACTATTCTTTGATAATTTTAGGGTCATTATCTGTAGCAATGAATATCATGTTCTAAAATGATGCATCATGTAACTCTCATTTGGTATAGCAGAATGGCCCAAATTATCAAATTGGCCCTCAATAAGCTATATATATTTTTAAAGTAGACAGCCTAAGGTATTTATCTAGGCCCATTTCAGTATATTTCATGCCACCATTTAGCTGCCAAGCGATCATATAATGAAAATAGTTAATGTTTTCACAAACTTTGGGGTCCAACTGAAATTATTTACACACAAATACAACAGTCATAAGACAAATTGTTGTAAAAGCTTCTCTAGATTCCCCTTTATTCAGCAATGAATATATTTGGTCATTTAGGAAGCTGCTAATTGCAGCTGCGTACCACACTTTTGAATTATTGGCTGCAAAGGGCTTACCCAGTAAGCTGTTAAGGGTAATATTAACTTGAAGTGTAAGGATTGCCCCTCCAACCTGATACTCCCCTGATCCCTCCCAAACAGCTCTCTTCCTTTTTCCCCTCCCAGCAGTCACCACCATCTTAGGTACTGGCAGCAAATCTGCAAGTATGTAGTTTAGGGTGTTTTTTTGGCTTTTAATTATTTATTTATTTCTGTAGTATAGACAGAGATGAGAAGGTTAGAGAGAAGATAAGCGAGAGAGAGAGAAAACAAGGGAGAGATAGCAAAGATAAAAAAGATAGAGAATACAAGATTGACAACATCTCTATATTTTACTATGTACTCTGTTATTGTATTCTCAAATTCCCCAATTAAACAAATTATATAATAAAAAAAAAAAAAAGAGCGAAAAATTAGAAGATAAAAGAGAGAGAGAGAGACAAGAGGAGGAAGGTAAAAGGAAAGACGAGAGAGAAGTGAACAGAGAGCAAGATGAAGAGAGCATGAGAGAGAGGATAAGAGAGAAACAGATGAGGTTGAAAAAGAGAAGAGATACAGGGAGAGGCAATAGGCGAGATGGAGAGTGAGAGGATATATGAGAGAGAAGGTTAGAGAGAGGGAGAGAAATACAGAGACAGATAAAAGTGAGAAAAGGTAGAGGGTAATAGAGCGAACATAAGAGAATAACAGGGAGAGAGAACATAAGAGAAAGACAGGGAGAGAGAACGTAAGAGAAAGACAGGGAGAGAGAACATAAGAGAAAGACAGGGAGAGAGAGCATAAGAGAAGACAGGGAGAGAGAACATAAGAGAAAGACAGAGAGAGAGAACATAAGAGAAGACAGGGAGAGAGAACATAAGAGAAGACAGGGAGAGAGAACATAAGAGAAGACAGGGAGAGAGAACATAAGAGAAGACAGGGAGAGAGAACATAAAAGAAAGACAGGGAGAAAGAACATAAGAGAAAAACAGGGAGAGAGAACATAAAAGAAAGACAGGGACAGAGAATGTAAGAGAAAGACAGGGAGAGAGAACATAAGAGAAGACAGGGAGAGAGAGCATAAGAGAAAGACAGAGAGAGAACATAAGAGAAGACAGGGAGAGAGAACATAAGAGAAGACAGGGAGAAAGAAAATACGAGAAAAACAGGGAGAGAGAACATAAAAGAAAGACAGGGAGAGAGAACATAAGAGAAGACAGGGAGAGAGAACATAAGAGAAAGACAGGGAGAGAGAACATAAGAGAAGACAGGGAGACAGAACATAAAAGAAGACAGGGAGAGAGAACATAAAAGAAAGACAGGGAGAGAGAACAT
This sequence comes from Bombina bombina, assembly GCF_027579735.1. Taxonomy (NCBI): domain Eukaryota; kingdom Metazoa; phylum Chordata; class Amphibia; order Anura; family Bombinatoridae; genus Bombina; species Bombina bombina. The sequence continues at coordinate 910,803,340 of NC_069500.1, read as the reverse complement.
AAGAGAAGACAGGGAGAGAGAACAAAAGAGAAAGACAGGGAGAGAGAACATAAGAGAAGACAGGGAGAGAGAACATAAAAGAAGACAGGGAGAAAGAAAATGTGAGAAAGACAGGGAGAGAGAACATAAGAAAATGACAGGGAGAGAGAACATAAGAGAAAGACAGGGAGAGAGAACATAAGAGAAGACAGGGAGAAAGAAAATACGAGAAAGACAGGGAGAGAGAACATAAGAAAATGACAGGGAGAGAGAACATAAGAGAAAGACAGGGAGAGAGAACATAAAAGAAGACAGGGAGAGAGGGCATAAAAGAGAGTGAAATCTAATGTGACAGTGGAGTCTGCGGTTGTTAAAAATGAAGCAGAAATTTTGATAAAACAGATTACAATATTTCTTTATTGAATGTCTTTTTATTCTTAGACACAACCTTCTCATATTGAGGAAAGTGAAGCCTGCTGTGGGGGGGACCCAGACCCACAGGTAGGTATTCCGCCTCTGTTGTGTTTTTTAGATATGTTTATGATTAGGCTTACCAGAAGTCCCACTTTTACTGGGATTGTCCCGGTTTGGAGGCGCTGTCCCAGTGTCCCACCCGGTTGTTCATTCTGTCCCAGTAGGGTTGCCACCTCCAGGTTTCAAATCATGTGACCACCTGAAACCCGGACACATTATTCAAAATGACTGGACTGTGACTCTCCAGCATAGTTGGATGCTGGTGCTTTGTTACATACAGCCCTGCTTAGCTTAACGTTTGTGTCCTTCAAAGTTTACATTTAGTAATACAGGCTGAGTGAGCAGCATAGGGTTTTTTTAATTTTGTAGTACTACTTGGTTTATTTTTCTAAGAATTTAACACCCCCCAACCCTTGGTGTCATTGCCGGTAATACACCTTTAGGGGAATCATATGGGTATGACTAGGAAGTACAGACAGGCAGGATGTTTGGCGTGGATCTTTCTTTACTTCATGCAGGATAGCATTTTGGCTATAATCTTCCTGCATTATGGTATAGAGTAGCCTCTTAAACAGCTTTAGCAGGTACGTGCTTCTTTTTTACTTTCATTCAATGTTGTATTTATGCCTTATCAGTATTTGGCTCTGTTCCTTAATTAGACACATAAAACACATATTACACTGCAGATATTAAATTGTGAAATTGATAATTATGATAGTGATAATTATGCTTGATGTTTGGCATTATTTAGATTCTGAGATTTAGATTGATTTATTTGCCATGACAACGTAATGGTGCCTTTTTCTCTAGGGGGTGGTGTTATGGTCTATTTAAACTGTGTGATTCACTTGTTTGACTGAGGAAGGGTAGAGTATCCACGAAACATTACACACATGAAAGCTACTACTTTAAAAGGACCGGTAATTGCCACGCCCCCTTGACCACGCTCCTGACCACACCCCCACTGGCACCGCACCAGGTGGTCCCAGTTTCACCTCTAAAAATTATGGTAAGCCTATTTATGATCAAACATAATATATTTATGTGTGACCTGTAACTATTTACTATATACTGTATATGGCAGGTTTCACTATGCAGCAGTCCTGCTTCCGCATCTTGCTGAGACAAATATAATTCCACTAAGTGGAAATCAAATACAGTTTATCATATTTTGTTATCTGTGATTTAGCATGTGAAGCAAAATAAAGGCCTAAAATATTATGTTCTAAATTGTGAACCATGTTCAAGTAAACTGTGAATAAAAAACTCCATATTGACTTATTAATTTGTAATAAGGGTTTGCACTTTATAAACAGCCATTTTTGGTTTACTTCTGGTTTTAAAAAAATGATTTTCAGAACAAAAAATTAGCTTCTTTTTTTTTAATCAATACGGTCAAAAACAAATACACATGTTCTGAATTACGGCAAACAACTGCCTTTACCATACAGTTTTGTGGTTATGCATATTCTTTTAAATGTATCTACTGATATATTTGTATACTTGTTTTATATTTATTAACCCAATCTCTTCTATATTCACAGCTGGTTTACCAAGGCCATGATAGAAAACACGGGCTAAATGTGTTTGTGTTCGAGTTCCCACCTGTAAATGAAGAACATATTCCTAAGGTAACCTTATGGCATTTCACTTAGTTATGAGCTGTTTTTTTCAACATAAAATTACAGTCATTTTATACATATGTCAAAACTACACATATGCACACACAATAATGTGCAATAAGAGTTATCATGAATACTATTAGTTGGAACTGACATATGATCATCTTATATTGAGCCATACATGTTTTTATACAACATTCACCTTCTGAAGACTACAAGGGGAACATGAAATATAGATGGGATATTGGGTAATATTAACTTCTGCCTACACTCTTTTCCTACCTTCCCTACTCTTGAAACTACCAGTCTCTTATCCCATTCAAATTTCCAGGTAAATGTGCCCTTTTAATTAAAAAATTATAAAAACATTTAGCGTGTCATTTATAATGACTCTTGTGTGAACATAACAGCAAACTAATAAAACTGCCAATTCTTTTAATGTTTTCCATCATTTAGAAATCAGGAGATGGCCAAGCAAATGGATCTAAAAAAGATAAAATAGAAAGTGAAAAAACCTTAATAACAGATTCAGCAGGTGTACAACAATATGAGGATGTTACGCCCACTACAGAGGAACCTAAAACTGTTGAATGGGAAAATATTCTGGTTGGTACAAATGTTAATTTTGAAAATGTAATTTTGGAGTCAAAATTGTCCACAAACAATATAAATTATTCCAGAGGCAAAAGCAAAAATAATAGTAGTAACAATCTGGTTATTGAGGATTTTTATGAGCAAGTAGAGAATTCTGGGAATGACACAGATTTAGTCTTTAATACTGTCATAAAAATCTTAAGTGGTTATCCTGAGTCCAGTGCTTCTGCAAACCCCTATGATATTCTAATAGCTGACCCTAACAATGAAGACATCCAAACAGCCAATGGTTATGGTGATATTAATTTGTATTATAACACAGAAGGCAGCGCTTACAATGAGATTCCACTCTATAACAGGAGTTATGAAGATACAACCAGGAGTTATGAAGATACAACCAAACCAAATATTAGCATTAATTTTTATCCTACTGACATGGAGAGCAATAATACAGTAGAATGCTCTGATTCTAAATGCAGGAACTTTTCAAAAGACACAAAGGAAACTCTTGAAAGAGTTGGAAAAGAAACAAAGACAAAGAATGAATCTGGTTCAAGCATAAAAAAAAATAATTCTGGTAATGACAAAAAAAGTTTGAAAAAAACAAATGCAGAGACCAAAGCAGTCATACCAAGGAAAGACACTGCCCAAAATCAGAAAAACAAGGGAAAGAAAAAACAGTCCTTAAATGGTAGTGGTTATAGGTGGAAGATCTTTCAACATCGCAGTGGTCGTAAAAGGAACCCAAGTCCTCTAAATACCAGCAGTCAACAGTCTTCTGATACCAGCAGTGAGAGTGACAGCAGCAGTAACCAGAGATTTGGCTAAATCTCAATTTTTTATAGTATTCATTAAACTAAAGGTTTAACTGTGAATGTTGCATAGTTTGTGTATACTTTATACAATGTAAACTGTGTACTTTTTGTTGGTTTGTAATGTTGTACTAAAACAAATCTAGCTCTCTGTTATTAAAAATCATATTTTGTATACACGGTGTGAAAAAACTAAGGGCAAAAAGAGTTTATTCAAAATCACCTGACAATAAACAAAACACTTTGACCTATTTCAAACTTTATTATCAAATCTGTTCTTCTCAAAAAAAAAAAAATCTCCTTGGGGAAAAAAATGCTAGCCATGTATTTCTACATTGATAAAATTACTGGACAATGCGTTTTATTAAAATACTAGCTGGGTGGCAACCCTATCTATTAAAACCGCCTCACACTGTCCAAGTCAGTTGCTTGAAAATCAGCCCAGTTGCTTGAGGACAACTTAAAGGGACAGCCAAGTCAAAAATTAAACTTTAATGATTCAGATAGGGCATGTATCTTTAAACAACTTTACAATTTACTTTTATCATCAAACTAGCTTTGTTCTTTTGTTATTATTTATTTGAAAGTCAAACCTAGTTAGGCTCATAAACTGATGTCTAAGCCATTGAAGGCCGCTTCTTATCTCAGTGCATTTTGATAGTTTTTCCCAGTTAGATAGTTCTAGTTCATGTGTGTCATATAGATATTGCTGTGCTCACTCCCGTGGAGTCAGCACTGCTTGGCTAAAATATATGTCTGTCAAAAGAACTGAGTTAAGAGGGCAGTCTGCAGAGGCTTAGGTACAAGGTAATCACAGAGATAAAAGTGTATTAATATAGCAATGTTGGTTATGCAAAACTGGGGAATGGGTAATAAAGGGATTATCTATTTTTTTAAACAATAACTATTTTCAAGTAAACTGTCCCTTTAAGACTAATTTGAGAAATCCATCCGACTTTTTGCCTCAAATTAAAGATATCAAATGATTTTGATCAAACTGCAACATTTACACGTAAAGTCTATGGGCTGCATTTATCAAATGTCAAGCGAACATGATTCGCTGTATCGAATCATGTCTGCTGGACATAGCTGCTGCAGGTGGACAGCATAAGCTGTATTCATTTTAATATTATCGGTTATTTGTAGAGCGCCAACAGATTCCGTAGTTACCAGAAATGTTTGTGCAATGCCGCCCCCTGCAGAGGCTGTCAATCATCCCTATCGGATCAGATCAGGATGATTTCAATCCGCCACCTAAAAGGTGGTGGACAGGTTAAGGAGCAGTGGTCTTAACTTTCAGACGACCCTGAAATGATGGGCCTCCGAAGCATCCGCTGATTGATAAATGGAGCACTATAACTGCAACAAACTTTATTTGTGTTGACAATCAACAAATGCATAATGTTATTAGGGCACTTAATTATGAATATTACATTCAAATACTTACCCTGCAATTATGGTTGATACATAATGGCAATTAACATGTATCAGTTTAGATGGTTTAGTCACTGGGATGGTTGACATGCATGTAATTTGCAACTGTCACTCTAGGGGGCATATTTATCAAGCTCCGATGCCCTGTGTTTTCTAAAGACCGCTGCTCCATAACTTGTCCGCCTGCATCGCGGATACAATCGGGTTGATTGACACCCACTGCTAGCAGCCGATTGGCCGTTAATCTGCAGGGGGCGGCATTGCACCAGCAGTTCACCAGAACTGCTGGTGCAGTGATAAATGCCGAAACCGTATGTTGTCGGCATTTATCGATGTGCAGCGGACATGATCCGCAATATCGGATCATGTCTGCTTGCACAATGATAATTCGGCCCCTAGGTGTTTTAGATAAATACTAGTAAGTCAGTTTAAAGGTTGCTTTCAACTGACTTTGAATGTAAACTTGGTGTATCTGCTTTCATCAATCTTTTTTTTAACTGACTTTTTAAAATATTGAAATATGTAGTTTTGATTTTAACTACTATAATATATTAAAATGTATGAAATGTAAAAATATATAATTATAAAATGGAATACATGGATTTGTAGAATATATTTTGTGCAGTGGTGACTGGTGAAGTTTTCTCAATGAGGTGACTTTTCTACCCCTTAGCCAATAGCGTGCTAGCCATTAGCCCCAGGTACATTTTACTAAATAGTATAATATAGTATGATATATGGGAGTGTTGATATGTATATATATCACTTATTGGCCCCAATTTATCAAAGGTCTTGCGGACCTGATCCGACACTGCGGATCAGGTCCGCAAGACCTCGCTAAATGCGAGAGCAATACGCTCTCCGCATTTAACATTGCACCAGCAGCTCACAAGAGCTGCTGGTGAAACGCCGCCACCTGCTGACTTGCGGCCAATCGGCCGCCAGCAGGGAGGTGACAATCAACCCAATCGTATTCGATCGGGTTGATTTCCGGCGATTCCTGTCCGCCTGCTCAGAGCAGGCGGACAGAGTTATGGAGCAGCGGTCTTTAGACCGCTGCTATATAAGTTGTGTTTCTGGCGAGTCTGAAGACTCGCCAGAAACACGGCCCTTCAAGCTCCGTACGGAGCTTGATAAATGGGCCTGTCAGTGTCAAAAAATGTCTAAAGACATATCAAATGTTGTACAAGCCTAAGTTATTATTCCCAATGTCTATCCTAGGAGTTTCACGAGCTTTGGTTTCCCACACTGCAAATCCATTTTTTGGGGTTGATTAATTTTGTTTAAAATGCAGACAATGAGGCCGAATTATCAAGTCATCAACTATGCTGCATTTGATGGCACCAATACGCTTGCCTAACATCGCAGCTGTGGACCTCAACACACTCTCCTTATTTATAAAAAAGCTGTCAAAAAGCTGCGTACCAAGTACGGGGCGAAGAGCCGCGGACTGTTGTTAACTAACAGTCATCGTTCTCGCTGCTATTCGGCTTTTTCCCAACTTTATTTATACCCTGTCACTAAACACCGCCACTATACTAAAATGTTTAACCCCTATCCCGCCACTCCCGGACCCCGCCGCAACTAAATAAAGTTATTAACCCCTATCCCGCTGCTCCCGGAGCCCACATCAACTCTAATAAAGTTATTAACCCCTATCCCTCCGCTCCCGTAGCCCACCGCAACTCTAATAAAGTTATTAACCCCAATCCATCCACTCCCAGAGCCCACCGCAAATCTAATAAAGTTATTAACCCCTATCCCGCCGCTCCCGGACCCCTCTGCCACAAAATAAATGTATTAACCCCTAAACCCCTGGCCTCCCACATCACTACCACTTACTAAACCTATTAACCCCTAAACTGCCAGCTCCCCAAATCGCCATAAACTAAATTAAGCTATTAACCCCTAAACTTAACAACCCGCTAACTTTATATTATAATTACCTCATCCCTATCTTATAATGAATTTAAACTTACCTTTAGAATTAAAATAAACTATATTAAACTATTAATTAACCTACCCTAACTATTATACTAAAATTACATTAAACTAAAAATTAAATTATCTATATTACATTTCTAAAAACCTAACCCTACTCAAGTTATTTAGATCTACTATTAGAAATTACTAAGTTAAAAAAAATAACAACTAAGTTACACAAAATAAAAAACACTAAGTTGTACAAAATAAAAAATAAATGATCAAATATTTAAACTAATTACACCTAATCTAATAGCCCTATCAAAATAAAAAAGTCACCCCAAAATAAAAAAAAACCTAACCTACACTAAACTACCAATGGCCCTTAAGAGAAATCAGCTCTTTTACCTGTTAAAAAAATAAAAATACAACCCCCAACAGTAAAACCCACCACCCACACAACCAACCCCCCAAATAAAAACCTATATAAAAAACCTAGGCTCCCCATTGCCCTAAAAAGGGCATTTGTATGGGCATTGCCCTTAAAAGGGTATTCAGCTCTTTTACTGCCCAAAGTCCCTAACTTAAGATTAAAACCCACCCAATAAACCCTTAAGAAAACCTAACACTAACCCCCAAAGATCCACTTACAGTTTTTGAAGACCGGGCATCCATCCTCATCCAAGCGGCAGAAGTCCTCATCCAAGCCGGCAGAAGTCTTCATCCAAGCGGGCAGAAGTCTTCATCCAGACCGCAACTTCTATCTTCATCCATCTGGCACGGAGCGGCTCCATCTTCAAGACATCCGGAGTGGAGCATCCTCTTCTTATGACGTCTCTTGAAGAATGAAGTTTCCTTTAAATGACGTCATCCAAGATGGCGCCCCTTACATTCCGATTGGCTGATAGAATTCTATCAGCCAATCGGAATTAAGGGGGGAAAAATCCTATTGGCTGTTGCAATCAGCCAATAGGATTGAGCTTTCATCCTATTGGCTGATCCAATCAACCAATAGGATTGAGCTCGCATTCTATTGGCTGATTGGAATAGCCAATAAAATGCAAGCTCAATCCTATTGGCTGATTGCAACAGCCAATAGGATTTTTTCCCCCTTAATTCCGATTGGCTGATAGAATTCTATCAGCCAATCGGAATGTAAGGGACGCCATCTTGGATGACGTAATTTAAAGGAAACTTCATTCTTCAAGAGACGTCGTAAGAAGAGGATGCTCCTCGCCGGATGTCTTGAAGATGGAGCGGATCTGCTCCAGATGGATGAAGATGCCATCTGGATGAAGACTTCTTCCCGCTTGGATGAAGACTTCTGCCGGCTTAGATGAGGACTTCTGCCGCTTGGATGAGGATGGATGTCCGGTCTTCAAAAACTGTAAGTGGATCTTCGGGGGTTAGTGTTAGGTTTTTTTAAGTGTTTATTGGGTGGGTTTTAATTTTAGGTTACGGACTTTGGGCAGTAAAAGAGCTGAATGCATAGGAAAACACAAGCTGAGGATAAGCATAGAAAATATGAGGAGTCTTCATGAAGAGTTTAATAGTAAGATGAACATACAGCATTGAGAAAAGTGTATTAGTTTATTTTGATTCCTCAGAAAAAGTTTAGAAAATTTTCAGCAGGTGTTAAGTGTCCCTTTAACTAAAATGTTTAACCCCTAATCTGCCGACCGGACATCACCGCCACTTTAATAAATATATCAACCCCTAAACCGCCGCACTCCCACCTCGCAAACACTATTTAAATTTTATTAACCCCTAATCTGCTGTCCCTAACATCGCCGACACCTACCTACATTTATTAACCCCTAATCTGCCTACCCCAACGTCTCCGCTACTATATTAAATTTATTAACCCCTAAACCTAAGTCTAACCCTAAGTCTAAACCCCTGAACTTAAATATAATTTAAATTAAACTAAACAAATTTAACATAATTAAATAAATTAATCCTATTTAAAACTAAATACTTACCGCTAAAATAAACCCTAAGCTAGCTACAATATCACTAATAGTTACATTGTAGCTAGCTTGGGGTTTATTTTTATTTTAGAGGCAAGTTTGTATTTATTTTAACTAGGTACAATAGTTATTAAATAGTTATTAACTATTTAATAGCTACCTAGCTAAAATAAGTACAAAATTACCTGTAAAATAAAATCTAACCTAAGTTACAATTACACCTAACACTACACTATAATTAAACTACTTACCTAAACTACCTACAATTAATTACAATTAAATTAAATAAACTAAATTACGGGGGGAAAAAAACACACTAAATTATAGAGAAAAAAAAAGAATTACAAGAATTTTAAACTAATTACACCTAATCTAATCCCCTAATAAAATAAAAAAGCCCCCCAAAATAATAAAATTCCTTTCCCTATACTAAATTACAAATAGCCCTTAAAAGGGCCTTTTGCGGGGCATTGCCCCAAAGTAATCAGCTCTTTCACCTGTAAAAAAAAATACAATACCCCCCTCAACATTAAAACCCACCACCCACACACCTAACCCTACTCTAAAACCCACCCAATCCCCCCTTAAAAAAACCTAACACTACCCCCTTGAAGATCACCCTACCTTGAGCCGTCTTCACCCAGCCGGGCACAAGTGGTCCTCCAGAGGGTCCGAAGTCTTCATCCTATCTGGGCAGAAGAGGACATCCAGGCTGGCAGAAGACTTCATCCAGACAGCATCTTCTATCTTTATCCTTCCGGAGCGGAGCGGGTCCATCTTCAAGACATCCGACGCAGAGCATCCTCTTCATCCGACGACTGAATGACTGGTCCTTTAAATGACGTCATCCAAGATGGCGTCCCTTGAATTCCAATTGGCTGATAGAATCCTATCAGCCAGTCGGAGCTAATGTAGGAAATATCCTATTGGCTGATGCAATCAGCCAATAGGATTGAAGTTCAATCCGATTGGCTGATCCAATCAGCCAATAGGATTGAGCTCCCATTCTATTGGCTGTTCCAATCAGCCAATAGAATGCAAGGTCAATCCTATTGGCTGATTGCACCAGCCAATAGGATTTTTCATACCTTTATTTCCGAATACTGATAGGATTCTATCAGCCAATCGGAATTCAAGGGACGCCATCTTGGATGACGTCATTTAAAGGACCAGTCATTCAGTCGTCGGCCGTCGGATGGAGAGGATGCTCTGCGTCGGATGTCTTGAAGATGGACCCGATCCGGAAGGATGAAGATAGAAGATGCCGCCTGGATGAAGCCTTCTGACAGTCTGGATGTCCTCTTCTGGCCTGATAGGATGAAGACTTCGGACCCTCTGGAGGACCACTTATGCCCGGCTGGGTGAAGACGGCTCAAGGTAGGGTGATCTTCAAGGGAGTAATGTTAGGTTTTTTTAAGGGGGGGTTGGGTGGGTTTTAGAGTAGGGTTGGGTGTGTGGGTGGTGGGCTTTAATGTTGGGGGGTATTGTATTTTTTTTTACAGGTGAAAGAGCTGATTACTTTGGGGCAATGCCCCGCAAATGGCCCTTTTAAGGGCTATTTGTAATTTAGTATAGAGTAAGGAATTTTATTATTTTGGGGGGCTTTTTAATTTTATTAGGGGTATTAGATTAGGTGTAATTAGTTTAAAATTCTTTTTTTTCCCTGTAATTTAGTTTATTTAATTTAATTGTAATTAATTGTAGGTAGTTTAGGTAATTAGTTTAATTATAGTGTAGTGTTAGGTGTAATTGTAACTTAGGTTAGGGTTTATTTTACAGGTAATTTTGTACTTATTTTAGCTAGGTAGTTATAAAATAGTTAATAACTATTTAATAACTATTCTACCTAGTTAAAATAAATACAAAGTTGCCTGTAAAATAAATTTAAATCCTAAGGTAGCTACAATGTAACTATTAGTTATATTGTAGCTAGCTTAGGGTTTATTTTATCGGTAAGTATTTAGTTTTAAATAGGATTAATTTATTTAATTATGTTAAATTTATTTCGTTTAATTTAAATTATATTTAAGTTAGGGGGTGTTAGGGTTAGACTTAGGTTTAGGGGTTAATAAATTTATTATAGTGGTGGCGGAAGATTAGGGGTTAATAAATTTAATATAGTTGCAGCGACGTTGGGGGGTCAGATTAGGGGTTAATAACTATAATGTAGGTGTCGGCGATGTTGGGGGCAGTAGATTAGGGGTTCATAAGTATAATGTAGGTGGCAGCGGTATCCGGAGCGGCAGATTAGGGGTTAATAATATAAATGTAGGTGGCGACGATGTCGGGGGCGACAGATTAGGGGTTAACAAGTATAAGATTAGGGGTGTTTAGACTCAGGGTTCATGTTAGGGTGTTAGGTGCAGACATAAAATTAATTTCCCCATAGGAAACAATGGTTCTGCGTTAGGAGCTGAACGCTGCTTTTTTGCAGGTGTTAGGTTTTTTTTCAGCCAGCTCAGCCCCATTGTTTCCTATGGGGAAATCGTGCATGAGCACGTTTTTCCAGCTTACCGCTACCGTAAGCAGTGCTGGTATTGAGGGGAGATGTGGAGCTAAATTTTGCTCAACGCTCACTTTTCTGAGGCTAACGCCGGCTTGCAGAAAACTCGTAATACCAGCGTTGGCTTAAGTGAGCGGTAAGAAAAAAAGAAACGTTAGCACCGCACAGCCTTACCAACAAAAACTCGTAATCTAGCCGATTGTTTCCGGTATTAACCCTTAATCAAGTCATAGCAATCACAGCATAGAATATATACACACACACCAATAAAACCTCCCAACCTTTTAAACTCTTCAGTATCCATTTAAACTCTAATTCATTTATTGTTATGTTATATTCCCACTAGAGGTAAACTACAGAATGTTCCTAAAGAAAAAAGATGGAAAGAAATTCTCACAATGTTATTAAAGAAACGTCCTACCAAAATACTGACCACTCTAATTCCATATTCATGCCCTGTGACATCAGAGCATCCAGAATGCCTCTCTTTGTATTAGCAAGCACTCCCAATCCCCACCCCTTATAGAGCACCAGATGTTTTTCCAACATTTTGAATCTTAGTAGGCTCAAATTATGACCTGCTGAAATAAAGTGATGCTCAACCGAAGCATCCATTTGCTCTTCTCTTATATTACTTTTATGCTGGTTAATCCTATCATGGATTTGCTGTGTCGTCTCTCCTACATAAATTATCCCACAGGGAAATTTAATTAAATAAACCACATAATCAGGATTGCAATTATAATACCCCTTGATATTGCACCTTCTCCCCATCCAAGGATGGGTAAAAGAGGGACCTCTAATCAAGCTGTTACAATTTGTTCATTTTGGTCCCATATCAGATTTCACTAACCTATCCCTAAAATTCCTTCCTCTCTTGTTAGCAGCGATTGGAGGACTGGAAAACGTAGGTATGTCAGAATTGCACATCCTTAACACATTCAAGTGTCTACACAAGATACCCTGTATTCCGTTATTCAAATTACAAAAAACATTCTGGGTACTTTTAGTTGTTAACTTTATCTCCTTAATAGTGACTGTGAGGGTATCCATAATACTTCCTGAATATCGTGTTGTATTAGTTCCAAACTATAGCCCCTCTGAATAAATTTAGAACCCATTTAGTCCTGAAATAAATCAAGCACCTGTATTATTCTGAGGAGGGAATGGGCTTCAAATTTATTCAGAGGGGTAATCCTCTGGGATTAATATAACACGTTATTCAGCAAATATTACGGATGCATTTAGCTTTATCAGATCCTAAGAGAGTGGTGATGTTACCCAGCAAAATGGGGGAAGATTTCCCTTGAACTACAAATGATACCCCCTTGAAAGGATATTCAGAACCCAGGTATCTAAAATATCTGTTGCCCAAATGTTCTGCATTTGGTAAAACGTCCACCTACAGGCAACACCTGGACAGGTACCACCATCATTATTTTTAAATCGGAAAGAAAACAGGTTTACCAGATCCTCAGCCTTTAGGCTGGGATTCTCCTCTAGAAGTCTAGGAATGAAGGGCATCTCTAGGAACAATAGATTTATATTTAAAAAACACAAATCTGTGCCTGAACGAATAAGAGGAATTTCTATGGTGTCTGGGAGCCTGTGGAAGAAAAGAGCTATTATCTCTAGTCCGTTTAGTAATAAGGTCTTCCAGTTTTTTTTACCAAATAACATTTCACCTTCAGAATATTAAAGGGATACTAAACCCAATTTTTTTTCTTTCATAAATCAGATAGAGCGTGTAATTTTAAGCAACTTTATAATTTACTCCTATTCTCCATTTTTCTTCACTATCTTGCAATCTTTATTTGAAAAGCATGAATGTAAAGCTTCAGAGCTGGCCCATTGTTGGTTCAGAAGCCTGGATAGCGCTTGCTTATTGGTGAGTGACTACATTTTCTTACAAAAGCTAACACTATAGATCTGATATACAGGGAGTGCAGAATTATTAGGCAAATGAGTATTTTGACCACATCATCCTCTTTATGCATGTTGTCTTACTCCAAGCTGTATAGGCTCAAAAGCCTACTACCAATTAAGCATATTAGGTGATGTGCATCTCTGTAATGAGAAGGGGTGTGGTCTAATGACATCAACACCCTATATCAGGTGTGCATAATTATTAGGCAGAGGGATGCAGCACTCTTAAAATTGCAAAGCTTCTGAAGCGTGATCATCGAACAATCAAGCGTTTCATTCAAAATAGTCAACAGGGTCGCAAGAAGCGTGTGGAAAAACCAAGGCGCAAAATAACTGCCCATGAACTGAGAAAAGTCAAGCGTGCAGCTGCCAAGATGCCACTTGCCACCAGTTTGGCCATATTTCAGAGCTGCAACATCACTGGAGTGCCCAAAAGCACAAGGTGTGCAATACTCAGAGACATGGCCAAGGTAAGAAAGGCTGAAAGACGACCACCACTGAACAAGACACACAAGCTGAAACGTCAAGACTGGGCCAAGAAATATCTCAAGACTGATTTTTCTAAGGTTTTATGGACTGATGAAATGAGAGTGAGTCTTGATGGGCCAGATGGATGGGCCCGTGGCTGGATTGGTAAAGGGCAGAGAGCTCCAGTCCGACTCAGACGCCAGCAAGGTGCAGGTGGAGTACTGGTTTGGGCTGGTATCATCAAAGATGAGCTTGTGGGGCCTTTTCGGGTTGAGGATGGAGTCAAGCTCAACTCCCAGTCCTACTGCCAGTTTCTGGAAGACACCTTCTTCAAGCAGTGGTACAGGAAGAAGTCTGCATCCTTCAAGAAAAACATGATTTTCATGCAGGACAATGCTCCATCACACGCGTCCAAGTACTCCACAGCGTGGCTGGCAAGAAAGGGTATAAAAGAAGAAAATCTAATGACATGGCCTCCTTGTTCACCTGATCTGAACCCCATTGAGAACCTGTGGTCCATCATCAAATGTGAGATTTACAAGGAGGGAAAACAGTACACATCTCTGAACAGTATCTGGGAGGCTGTGGTTGCTGCTGCATGCAATGTTGATGGTGAACAGATCAAAACACTGACAGAATCCATGGATGGCAGGCTTTTGAGTGTCCTTGCAAAGAAAGGTGGCTATATTGGTCACTGATTTGTTTTTGTTTTGTTTTTGAATGTCAGAAATGTATATTTGTGAATGTTGAGATGTTATATTGGTTTCACTGGTAAAAATAAATAATTGAAATGGGTATATATTTGTTTTTTGTTAAGTTGCCTAATAATTATGCACAGTAATAGTCACCTGCACACACAGATATCCCCCTAAAATAGCTATAACTAAAAACAAACTAAAAACTACTTCCAAAACTATTCAGCTTTGATATTAATGAGTTTTTTGGGTTCATTGAGAACATGGTTATTGTTCAATAATAAAATTAATCCTCAAAAATACAACTTGTCTAATAATTCTGCACTCCCTGTATACATTCTTGACACAACTTATTCTGAGAAACAGGGGTTGTCATATAATGCACAGACGTGTGTTTAAGGTTCAGGGCTAAAAAATACACCCCAGATGTATATATAAGTGAGGCAATAAATAAATAAAGCATCATATCTTAAAGCAGACTGCAGACTATCCTGACCAATAGGCTGAGATAGCCACTAGTCCACTAGTCCAAACATATCCACCATAAATATAGTCAGAGCACAATACTGAAATACTCATATATAAACAGTCAGTCAGCATTACTTACTGAAAAATGCACATTTTACGCGGCAGGAACACTTAGGCACCAGTTGAAGAGGAACCTACATACACACAAAGAAATGCTTGTGCATTATGCTTATGCTGTTGGCATTTAGCGATGCCGAGAGGACATGATTCGCTACAGCGAATCATGTCCACCCGGCATTTGATAAATTGACCCCCAGTGATTAAAACAGCAGATAAGGGAAATGGAAGTACCATCATAAATAAACAAATGTACATTACTGAGATAAAAGAACAATTAAGCCATAAAGATGTTTCTGAGGAATTATCTTGCGATCCAGTATATAAGATACAACAGGAAATATATTATATGGTGTCTCAGGTGGTACAAAAAGGTATCATTACAGATGAGTTAAAGGGACAGTCAACTAAAAAAAATGTATTGTTTAAAAAGATAGATAATCCCTTTATTACCCATTCCCCCGTTTTGCACAGAAAACACGGTTATATTAATATACTTTTTACCTCTTTGATTACCTTGTATCTGAGCCTCTTCTGACAGCCCCCTGATCACATGATTCTTTATTTATTTACTTGCATTTAAGCCAATTGGTGCTGTGTTGTTAGGACCCACGGGTGTGAGCACAATGTTATCTATATGGCTCACATGAACTACCACTCCCCTGTTGTGAATAGCTAATAAAAATATGTGATCATGGGGCTGCCTTTAGTGACTTAGAAACAGACTATATGGCTCACATGAACTACCACTCCCCTGTTGTGAATAGCTAGTAAAAACATGTGATCATGGGGCTGCCTTTAGTGACTTAGAAACAGACAGAAATATAGAGGTTTAAAGGTTATAAAATATATTAATATAACCATGTTGGTTGTGCAAAGCTAGGGAATGGGTAGTAAAGGCATTATCTATCATTTTAAACTATAACAATGTTTGTGTTGACTGTCCCTTTAAGAAGGTTTCTAATTAAGGAACACCTATTAACACCAGTTTTTATACACTCCCAAAAGTATAGTGGCTGGGGTGGATTTGGTGTTCAAAAATATTGCTATGTTTTTAGATAGAGTGTTACAACCTCTTATTATTTCTACTAGTTCCTATATTAAAGGAACATGAAACCCCAATTTTTTCTTTCATGATTTAGAAAGAGTGTGCAATTTTAAACACCTTTCTAATTTACTTCTATTATCTAATTTGTTTCATTATCTTGATATTCTTTGCGGAAAAGCATATCTAGATAGGCTCAGTAGCTGCTGATTGGTGGGTGCACATAGATGCCTTGTGAGATTGGCTCACCCATATGCATTGCTATTTCTTCTACAAAGGATATCTAAAAAATAGAACAAATTAGATAATAGAAGTAAATTTGAATGTTGTTTAAAATTGTATTCTCTGTCTGACTCATGAAAGAAAATTTTTGGGTTTAGTGTCCCTTTAAAGATACCAATTATTTAATTACAGAACACAGTGTTAATAGGGGTGCTCACCACAGACTAGTATATAACTAGTTTATAGCTAGAAAATAACTAGTATAAGAACAAAGTATATATAGATGTTACACACTATATAGTGATAGGCATTAATAAATCCAATAAAGTCGAATATTCTTGGAACGTAATCAATCAGGCAGCTCAACCTCGAGTGTAAGGCCATTCACTTCAGAGTAATCCTATAGAAAAGTAGAGAAGGCGTCACATAGCATAATACTAAGAGAATTAAAGTAATGATAAACAAGGACTGAAACACTCACATGCAGTAGAGCACCCGAATAAAGTACAAAAAGTGTAGGCTGGATCCTCAGAGTTGCCCGGCTAACTCGCCTCCCATCACAATAGGATTAAATATAAGTAATTCTATTCACCTTAGATGTATGTAGTCTATATACTGTAATAACCCACGAAAGTAGAATCCCTGCAGTGAGGAGGGTTTTGTAAAATTAAGAATAGTGCTCTAATACATTTTTATCAGGACCCTTTTTGTCTTGCAGAAACAAGGAACAGAGATAGAATCCAATGTCGCCCCCACTTATGTGAACATATCTTTGAATTCATATGAAGAAAAATATGTAAATGACCACACCCACATGGTAGCGCTACATAGATGCAGTGGCGGCTCGTGGGCTATTCAAATGGGGGTTCACAATACATGAACTAGGCTTTTATATATATATATATATATATATAATTTTTTAATTTTATTTTGTATCCAGTTTAGTTTAAGAATATGGGAGATCTCAGGTGTAATCTGGTTCAGTTAGTGGTAATCATATTATAAATAATCTGAATGTGTATGTATGTGTAGTATGTATATGTGTGTGAATGTGTATGTGTGTATGTGTGTAGTGTATTTTGTGTAGTGTGTTTGTATGTATAGTATGTATGTGTGTGTATGTGTAAGTTTGTGTAATGTGTCTGAATGTGTAAGTTTGTTTAGTGTGTCTGAATGTGTAAGTTTGTGTAGCGTATGTGTAGTGTGTGTGTGAATGTGTAAGTTTGTTTAGAGTGTGTGTGAATGTGTAAGTTTGTTTAGTGTGTGTGCAGTGTGTGTGTGAATGTGTAAGTTTGTTTAGTGTGTGTGCAGTGTGTGTGTGAATGTGTAAGTTTGTTTAGTGTGTCTGAATGTGTAAGTTTGTTTAGTGTATGTGCAGTGTGTGTGTGAATGTGTACGTTTGTTTAGTGTGTGTGCAGTGTGTGTGTGAATGTGTAAGTTTGTTTAATGTGCATGTGTGTGCATATTATAAACATTAAAGTGGCCATTATGATAAACATCAGTTTGTTTTTTCAAGAAATCCTTTCCCTGTTCTCCCCCCACAACCATAAGAAATAATATAACTTGTCACTGTGATCAATATGAAATAACAATGTTTTTTCCTATTTTAAAGAAGGGAGAAGGCACAACATAAATCCCCCTTCAGTATAAGTTCAGTGAGTCTGCAGGGTCACCATGAGGTAGGGATGAAGTGAGCAAAGTACTAAAGTTGCTATAGTAATATGCAGAGGTCAGCTATCAGTGCCACTCCATCTCCTCCTGACCATAAAAAAAGTTTGACACGTGAGGGGGTGTTTGCTGCATGTTTTATGTCAAATTGCACCGTTTTGCCTGGCATGTAAAATAAATAAATAAAAAAATGTGAAGAAATAGATAGTCCTCCCTTCTAAGCATGTTTGAAAATAGATAATTTCCATTGATATAAACAATACAGTAGAGTTTTCTGTAGCATTCTACACAGAATCCTTAAAGGAAAAGTAAATGTCACACACTTTTGTGAAAAAAAACGAAAGTATTGCTTTAAAATAATAAATCTAACAATGCAGAGTAGAAGTGAACTGAAAGCGTTTAATTTTTTTCTTAACTTACTAAATCATGGCTCCCCTAGCCACCCATGAAGCTGGAGCATTTTTTCTAATCTCCCCTTCATGTCTCTGCAACCGAATGCCTGATATCTAACGGCAGCTAACCTGTTACAGCAGCTTCTCTGCTCTGCACCTCCTCACTATCTATTCTGAACTGAAACCCACAATGCTCCTCCTCCCACAAACACAGCTCTTAGTGTGCGAGTGTCACATGACATCTGGATCTCACTCGCACACTAAGAGCTGTGCGGTTAGCAAGTCTATGGGCTTGGTTGTGGGCGGCGATGGAAAGGGATTTTGCCTATACTTCTATCTATTGCACATGCTGTGCGATAGATAGAAGTAAAAACTGCAATTTTTTGTTTTTTAGACAACACTACAGTGGAGCCTGTTTTTGTTCAGCAGTGCCAGGGGGTTCATGTGCTCAAGTGCTCCTATAGAGGAGCCTCCACTGCATAGATGATGTGTTCAGTGTGTGATGTGGCAACATTAGGTCCTTAAAATCTTTTGTATATTATTTGAATTAGAGTACAAATTCCATAAAAGTTACTCTAACTTTTAGTAAGGAATATGTCATTCTTTAAGATACTGCACTATAGTGAAAGAGAACTGAGAACTGACTTATATTTTAAACCTACTCATAGAAATAATCTCCTACATTACAAAAGTTTCTATCTGAGAAGTATTCCACATAAGCAATTCATGAAAGTTAAGGGGATAGTCTAAAAAAATAAGTAAACTACAGGATAGATAACAGGATTTGGCAAAGAAGTTCTTAGACAGGGGATATCCTACATGATTAATCCAGGAATTATTGGATTCAACATATAATCCCTATGTTGGGAATGATGTAATACAGGAATCAAGAGGAAAAAAGTGAAACATATATTTTTTGTCATGGATCACGATTATGACAAAAATATAATGGGTAGTTTAAGGAAACATTGGCCCATTCTAAAGATATGTAACTCTGGTTTAGCTGAAGTTAACCTGCCCCCATGCCTTTAGAAGGAGGAAAATATTAACAATGGCATAGTACATACAGATGTGGAGAAACATTTGCGACAGAGTTACATAACAAGTAATAGGGCTGTAGGAACTGCAACTCTATGATAAAAAGCCCTCAGTTTACACATTGATTAGCAGGCAAGAAGTATGATATAAATTACTATTACACCTATGAGACTAAGTTTGAAAATGTACTTGATAAAATGTCCTTGTGGGGGAATCTTTCTAGGAGAGACCACGTTAAGTCTGTGAAATGAAAAGATAAATGTTCATAAGAGCAATATATGATGTGAAAATCATACGGTACCAGTGTCATCTTATTTTTTAGAATTTGTACAAAGTAATAAATGATATAAAAAGACCACTTAGAGGAGGGGATAGAGAATTGTTTTTGAAAAAGAGAGCTATCTTTTGGATATATTAGCTTTATTCTTTGAAACTGAGTGGATTTTAAACTTCATATTTAGGAGTTTAACTATTTTTGTATATATTGATTTTAAATATTTTGTATCAAATGAGGTATTCAATAATTTAAACGTATGTTTTAATATGTTGTATAGGTTTAAACCACTAGATGGCAATATACAAGTGAAAACTGGATAGTAGGAGGTGGCCAGATGAGCTATTTAAACTGTGTAAAAAGCAGACATAATTAAGAGTGAGATGCCCAAAATGTTGTTATTGTTGTATGACCCTTCCCTATCATAAAATAATAAAGGTCTTTTTATAGAACAAGTGCTGCTGCACATTTTGCTTATTCCTAATCAACCATTCTTTATTTGCACTCATTCTTGAGCTCAGCCATTTGAAAGATAATACCATCTCTACATGTATAAGGGTCTCTTTTTCAAGACAACATCTAGCCAGAGAGGAAAGCTCCTTCAAAGATTACGCAATTTTCTTAAATACCTAGTCAAGGCCCTGCCTCTTTTAAGATAGGATTCACCCCTTTCAAAATGTGCAAACTCTCCTCTGGCTAACATCCCACCCTCTCATAAGATTATACTTTCTCCTACGGACTCTCTCTGACCCACCAATTAAAAAGGAAATACAATCTCCCTTTATTCAAGGCCTGATCTGTTTCTATAGCCCCATCCAATAATATTTCATCCTAATTAAACTCCTCCTTTTCCAAAGCATAAACTGCACATAATTCCCATACCTTGTTAGTAAAAAAAAAAACTTACAAATTCTTACTTAATGAAACTATTCACATAACCTATCCGGGGTCCTGCCTACAGGAAGACATCATCTAGACATCTAAGCCAAACATGGGCTTACATTCTCGCTTTTCAAATAAAGATAGTAAGAGAACAAAGAAAAATTGATAATATGAGTAAATTAAAAAGTTGCTTAAAACTGCATGTTCTATCTGAATCATGAAAGAAAATACCAACTACCAACATTTAGCTTTCTGCACCATTCCACCACAATAACAGTAAATATGCTCACCCTATCTATGAAAAAATGGTATGTCTTATCTAAAAAATAAGGCCGCCTCTTATCTCAGTGCATTTTGACAGTTTTTCACAGCTACACAGTGCTAGTTCATGTGTGTCCCGTGGAGTTATTTATGAGTCATCACTGATTGGCTAAAATGCAAGGCTCTCATAAGAACTGAAATAAGTCGTCAGTTTGCGGACGCTTAGATACAATGTAATCACAGAGGTAAATAGTGTATTAATATAACTGTGTTGGTTATGTAAAAGTGGGGAATGGGTAATAAAGGGGTTATCAATCCTTTTAAACAATAAAAACTCTAGAGATGGTGGTTAACTTTTCTTGTAAAAAAAAAAATTATATCAACTAGAGTCTACCATTCTTAAATTAATCCAGGAATCTGTGAAGAGGAATCACAAACAAGAGGGCGCCTCCTAGTTTAATACTGGGATTGTGACAGACAGCAGAGGGTCTTGTATTGTAGTAATATTTACAAAGGGAGCAGCACCAAATGTGCCAAATGACGCAAGCAGGGATCTCACAGTGTCCAAACAAACTGATCATCAAATAGGATGTAAGGGCCCAGGTGTGCCAAGTGACAGGGATGATCCAATAAAGCTCAGACTTCCATAGGATACAATGTATTTTTATTAAAACAAATACTAAATACCAATGGGTATGTATATTACCCAAAGTATTTAAAAACAATCACCTAGATTACGAGTTTTGAGCGCTATAGGGATTTTAACGACCGCCACAAAAGCGGCGTTATTTCACCTCCCTATAGGCTTGTGCGGGCGATATGGGGGTGTTGAGCTCCTTACCACACCGAAATAAAGCGCTGCTTTGACATGCTCGTGCACGAATTCCCCATAGACATCAATGGGGAGAGACGGCAAAAAAAAAGCCTAACACCTGCGATCGCAGAAATAAAAGCTCTGTAATGCAGCTCCATTGATGTGTATGGGGAAATAAAAAGTTACGTTTAAACCTAACACCCTAACATAAACCCCGAGTCTAAACACTCCTAATCTGCCACCCTCGACATCGCCGCCACTTACATAATGTTATTAACCCCTAATCTGCCGCCCCCGACATCGCGTCACCTACATACAGTTATTAAACCCTAATCTGCCGCCCCCAACATCACCGCCACCTACATACAGTTATTAACCCCTAATCTGCCGCTCCCGACATCATCGCCACCTACCTACAGTTATTAACCCCTAATCTGCCGCTCCCGAAGTCGCCGCCACTATACTAAAGTTATTAACCCCTAAACCTCTGGCCTCCCACATCACTACCACTAAATAAATCCATTAACCCCTAAACCTAACACTAACCCTAACATAACCCTAACACCCCCTAACTTTAACATAATTAAAATGTAGCTTAATTAAAGTTACAATTATTAACTAAATAATACCTATTAAAACTAAATACTTACCTTTAAAATAAAACCTAAGCTAGCTACAATATAACTAATAGTTATATTGTAGCTAGCTTAGGTTTTATTTTTATTTCACAGGTAAGTTTGTATTTATTTTAACTAGGTAGACTAGTTACTAAATAGTTATTTATTTGTTTCTTATATTTAATAACTACCTAGTTAAAATAAATACAAAATTACCTGTGAAATAAAACCTAACCTGCCTTACACTAAAACCTTACATTAAAAAAAAACTAAACACTAAAATTACTAAAAATAAAAATAACACTAAATTACAAAAAATAAGAAACAAATTATGAAAAATAAAAAAGAATTACAACTAATCTAATAGCCCTATCAAAATAAAAAAAAACTAGCTATACAATTAACTACTAATGGCCCTTAAAAGGGCCTTTTGTGGGGCAAGATATCAGCTCTTTTACCTGTAAAATGAATACAAACACCCCCCCCCAACAGTAAAACCCACCACCCCCACAACCAACGCCCCAAAGAAAATAACTATCTCAAAAAAAAAAGCTCCCCATTGCCCAGAAAAGGGCATTTGTATGGGCATTGCCCTTAAAAAGGGCATTTAGCTCTTTTACATGCCCAGACCCTAAACTTAAAATAAAACCCACCCAAAAAACCTTTAAAAAAACCTAAAACTAACCCCCGACGATCCACTTACAGTTATTAAAGTCCAGCTTGAAGGATCCATCCAGCCGGCCTCTTCGAGCTTCATCCAGCCGGCGAAGTCCTCATCCATGCGGCAAGAAATCTTCATCCAGACGGCATCTTCTATCTTCATTCATCCTGCGTGGAGCGTGTCCATCCTGAAGACATCGGCGCGGAGCATCCTCTTCATACGGTCGCCGCTGTAAACTGGAACTTCAATGCAAGTGATGTCATCCAAGATGGCGTCACTTGCATTCCTATTGGCTGAAAGATTTCAATCAGCCAATAGGATTAGAGCTGCTAAAATCCTCTTGGCTGTTCCAATCAGCCAATAGGATTTAAGCAGCTCTCATTCTATTGGCTGAGAGCTCAATGCCCCACAAAAGGCCCTAGGGGGGTTTTTATTTGGGGGGGGCTTTTTTATTTTGATATGGCTATAAGATTAGGTGTAATTCTTTTTTATTTTTGATAATGTTTCTTATTTTTTGTAATTTAGTGGGGGTTTTTTTGTAATTTTGTTATTTATTTATTTTGTAATTAGATACTTTTTTTTTTTTTTTTTTTTAAATCATCTTTATTAATGGTATCGAAATTGACAGCAACAATATACAATACAAAACTGTGTCAAGTAAAAGCAGGCTTTACAACTGATTCTATGTATACACGTAATGTAATGACAATATAAGACTTTGCTTAGCCAAGGTTGCCATCATACTAGACGTAAGAATTAGGGGTGACAGAATGGTGAATCAGATGAATATTATCAAACAAGTGGTGCCCCTAAAATCAAACAGTTTAACAAAAAAATTTTTTTTTTAAATAAAGATAAATGTACATAGTAGATGCAGAGATCCAAGCTTGAATTAAAGAAGAAAAGAAAGAAATATCATAAATAGTCGTAGGGGGAGGAGAGGAGGGGTATTTGGATGAGTGAATAGGTCGAGTTTAAGATGAGGGGAGGGGCGAGGAAGAGAAGGGAAGAAAAGAGGGGGGCAAGGGGGGAGAGAGGAAAAAAAAAAAAAAAAAAGGGGGGGGGGGGAGGGGAAAGTTGCCCACATATCCAAGGAATTGGATGGTCAAGTGGACTCGTCCCAGTAGGTGTATTCAGATTGTGTGATTCCAAAGTGACTTCATCATTTCGTATGTTTCTAGTTTGCTAGTTTTAAGATAATGGTATCTTTCCAATGATAATAGGTCTGACACCATTATTTTCCAATCCTCCAAGGAAGGAATTGTTTTAGATTTCCAAAACTTAGGTATTAGCTTTTTTGCAGCCGTAATCATTATCAATAGTAAAGGTTTTTTGCCGAGGCCAATCAACTTAGGTAGGGAGAGGAACAGAATGACCCCCGGGTCCGGCTCGATTCGTACCGAAATTGTCTCTGAAATGGCTAAGAAAATGTTTGCCCAGTAGTTACCTAAAAGTGGACATGTCCACCATAGGTGTAATAAGGAGCCCTCTACTCCACATCCCCTCCAACAAGAGTTGTTTAGTGAAGGAAAGATTCTATGTAGTCTAGATGGTGTTAAATACCATCTGCATGACAATTTCAAATGTACCTCTTGTAACTGCGCTGAAACAGAAGATTTCTTAGATAATTTGAATGCTTTCAACCACATCTCTTCATCAAGCTCACATTTGAGGTCTCTACACCAAGAGTGTACATATGTAGGGAGGTTTGAGACATTTGGGTTGTTTAAAAGTTTATAAAGTTTGGAGATAAGGTGGGCCGGAGTTGATGCCCTTAAGCAGAGTTTCTCAAATACTGTTGGTTCCCTGCCCAAATCGGATTTGTACTTATTGTGGGTGATGAAGTGAATTAGTTGATGGTAGTGGAGCCATGAGGAAAAAATTTCCCCATGGGTTTCCATCAGCACCTCTTGAGATTTAAACCTGCCCTCCTCAGTAACATTAGATACTTTTTTTAATATTTAGAGTAGTGTTAGGAATTTTTTTAATGTGTAGTTTAGTTTAATTTAATTGGTAGTTAGTTTAATTGTAGTTTAATAATTATCTAAGTTTAATTGTTAGTTTAAAATTAATGTATTTAATTTGACAGGTAAGTTTTAATTTAAGATAGGGAAATTGTAATTTTAATATAAAGTTAGGGGGTCGTTAGTTTTAGGGGTTAATAGTTTATTTTAGTATATTTCGTTGTGGGGGGCTTTCGGTTTAGGGGTTAATAGTTTATTTAAGTATATTTCATTGTGGGGGGCTTGCTGTTTAGGGGTAAATAGGTTTATTATAGCGGCAGTGTTGGCGGACGGCAGATTAGGGGTTAATAATATTTAAATAGTGTTTGCTATGCGGGAGGGCGGTGGTTTAGGGGTTAATAGGTTTATTATAGTGGCGACGATGTCGGGGAGCGGCAGAATAGGGGTTAATACATTTTAATAGTGGCGGCGATGTCCGGAGCGGCAGATTAGGGGTTAATACATTTATCATAGTGTTTGCAATGTGGGAGGGCCTCAGTTTAGGGTTTAATAGGTAGTTTATGGGTGTTAGTGTACTTTTTAACACTTTAGTTATGAGTTTTATGCTACAGATTTGTAACATAAAACTCATAACTACTTACTTTAGATGGCGGTACGGATCTTGTCAGTATAGGGTGTACCGCTCAATTTTTGGACTCCCAGGCAAACTCGCAATACCGGCGCTATGGGAGTCCCATTGAAAAAGGACTTTTTTTTAAAAGTGCAGTACTGGCGTTGCGTGACAGGCTAAAAGGTGTACGGTACAGCTATATCTACAAGACTTGAAATAGCAGCGTTAGGGGAAAAGCAGCGTTATGGCCCATAACGATGCATTTTCAATCATAACGCCAAACTCGTAATCTAGCTGAATATTGGCAATAGATTGCAATGCGTGTCTCAGCTATGCTAGCTGTTTCATCAGGCATTTGTTATCATGGAAGCTCTGGCTTTTCAGTGCCTTTTTTTCTAACACTCCACTCACACCAACTTTAAAGCCCCAAAACTGCCTAGTGTAGATTTTTTTATAAAACAAAAATGCTACATATTTATTTATTTTTAATAAAAAAAAAAACTACAATGCCCTCTATTCTGATGGCATTTGGGGCACTTTTAAAAAATTAACCAGAGATCTAATCTCTGTTTAATTTCCGGATCGCTAATTGCTACCATGAGGTAGTAATGGCTGGTTAATTATCGCGCTCATTTGTAGGAGCGCAATAATTTAGTGCTCTACTTGTAATCTAACCCTTAGTGCTTAATTAGTGTAAGACTTCATCTATAGCTGCCCCAAGTAAATCACAGTAAAGAAGAAAAGATAAACATACTTCAGAGGTTATTCAATGGGTATATGCATGGACAGCAAATCATTGCAAATTTGTACTTTAAAAATATTGAAAAATTATACTTTTAAAAGGTTAAAATACTGCTCAGGTTAAATTGTTTTTGTCTATTCTAATATATCAGTCAATATACTACTTTACCTATACATCCTACAATGCAAGGATATGATTTATTTTATTTTTTTACAGCAAGATTAAAATGTATGCTTTGTGCATTTTCCTAATTAAATATTGCCATCTAGGGGACTGTTAGGGTATTACTGCGAGTTAGACATATTTCATGTTTCAATCTTAAAATCTGCAGTTTCCAGTTTGAAATCGATATTTTTTACAGGTAACACATTTTGGCTTTCATGATTTAAAGGGACAGTCTACTTGAAAAATGTTATTGTTTAAAAAGATAGATAATACCTTAATTTACACCATAGTTTTGCGTAACCAACACTATTATATTAATACACTTTTTACCTCTGTGATTACCTTGTATTTAAGCCTCAGACTTCCCCCTTATCTCAGTGTTATTTACAAACTTGCATTTTAGCTAATCAGTGCTGACTCTAGCATAACTCCAAGGAAGTGAACAAAATGTTATCTATATGGCACACATGAACTAGCACTGTTTAACTGTAAAAAAACTGTAAAATTCACTGAGATAAGAGGTTGCCTTCAAGACCTTAGAAATCAGCCTATGAGCCTACCTAGGTTTAGCTTTCAACAAAGAATACCGAACGAAGAAATCAACAGATGATAAAAGTAAATTGGGAAGTTGTTTAAAATTTAATGCGCTATCTGAAAGTTTAATTTTGACTTTATTGTCCCTTTAAAGTACATGAAAGCCTTTTTTTTTTTAAATTTGTTAGATAGGACATACATATTTTTTTTAAATGTTTCTAATCTACTTTTTTTATCAAGTTTACTTTGTCCTTATGGTATTCTTTATAGGTAGGGTGAACATGTTTGGAGAACTATATGGCAGCAGTTTTAAATCAATGCTTCAAGTACTATATGGCAGCAGTGTTTGCACAATGTATAACATTGTTAAAATAATTATTGCAAAACTGCTGATATATAGTGCTCCAGACACATGCACACTCCTGAGTCTACTTACCTGCTTTTCAATGAAGGATACCAAGAAATACAAGTACATTTAGTGGGGGTCTGCTCTGTGTAAGCTGCTAGGGAGGAGGGTGAATTACAGCTGTTGAGGGACAGTAGCACATATATTTTCAGACATCAGAATGGCATTTGAAGCAAGAAGTGCGTGTGGTTTAGAGCAGCCTTATCTGTTAGATATGTCCAGATCGGTTCTGCCTATTGAATTGACAGGGATGTTGGGCTTGTAAACCTAGTTTGAAACCAGGTGTTGCAGAAAGTGCTACAGTGCTTTGATGTCCACGTTTGTTATATAAGTTTGTCTTACATGTAGTCTACTGAGACTGGTGGGCTTCTTAACACGTTACAACTTTTTGATAGAACTAAGGATTTGTAAATATTAGCTCTGTATGATGCACCAGTATAGCTTAGGAAGTTTGACTTAATATGTGTGTTATACAACACAAACACTCATATGGCTGCCCAAAAATGTAATATATTTTATTGCAAACATCGCTTCACTCAGACATCCCAGCTCACTTAACCCCTTCCCACCTTTAGAACGTTCTATGCTGTCCTAACTGCACTGGACTTTAACGTCCTTAGGACGGCATAGTACATCATCGCTGTTTGGCTTTACTGAAGCCAAAGGCGCTTCCTGAATGGGATTGCAGGGTAGAGGGGGTGCCCAGCATCATAGGCAGTCCCCCCACTAACATGATCCCTTCATCGAAATCACGCGATCACATTAACGTTGGCGTGAATTCAATTTTTACTTATTTGTTCCAATGTAGACAAATAAGTCCCGGTGGAAAGGAGTTAAAGCATCTGCATACAAACTTCATCTATTTCACAAAGCCCATCTGATAATCATTTCACTCAGACACCTCAGCTCACCTAAAGCACCTGATTAGTGTTTTAGGTGAGCTTATGAGTTACACATGCTGCAGGGTAATGAGGACGGAACATGTATTTTGCCTCTCGATGTCACAAATAGTGCTGAAGAACAGCACAATACATGTTCCTCCCTGCACACCCTACAGCATGTGTAACTCATGTGTCCAGGAAAACATGGCCGAGGTGGCAACCCTAACCTGACCACTGTCTGCATATAAACTTCATCTATTACACAAAGCCCAGCTGAGACTCACTTCAGACAGACATCCCAGCTCACCTAAAGCATCTGACCACTGTCTGCATATAAACTTCATATATTACACAAAGCCCAGCTGAGACTCACTTCAGACAGACATCCCAGCTCACCTAAAGCATCTGACCACTGTCTGCATATAAACTTCATATATTACACAAAGCCCAGCTGAGACTCACTTCAGACAGACATCGAAGCTCACTTAAAGCATCTGACCACTGTCTGCTTACAAACTACATCTATTTTACAAAGCCCAGCTGAGATTCACTTCACACAGACATCCAAGCTCACCTAAAGCATCTGACCACTGTCTGCTTACAAACTACATCTATTACACAAAGCCCAGCTGAGATTCACTTCACACAGACATCCAAGCTCACCTAAAGCATCTGACCACTGTCTGCTTACAAACTACATCTATTTTACAAAGCCCAGCTGAGACTCACTTCACACAGACATCCCAGCTCACCTAAAGCATCTCTGACCACTGTCTGCTTACAAACTACATCTATTTACACAAAGCCCAGCTGAGACTCACTTCACACAGACATCCCAGCTCACCTAAAGCATCTGACCACTGTCTGCATATAAACTTCATATATTACACAAAGCCCAGCTGAGACTCACTTCAGACAGACATCCCAGCTCACCTAAAGCATCTGACCACTGTCTGCATATAAACTTCATCTATTACACAAAGCCCAGCTGAGACTCACTTCAGACAGACATCCCAGCTCACCTAAAGCATCTGACCACTGTCTGCATATAAACTTCATCTATTACACAAAGCCCAGCTGAGACTCACTTCACACAGACATCCCAGCTCACCTAAAGCATCTGACCACTGTCTGCAAACAAACCTCATCTATTTGACAAAGCAATTTTCACTTCTCACCCTGATCTTTACTCTTATTATATAACCACTCTTAATTGCTCTCAGGTGGAACTATCACAGCTGATCTGATTACAATGAAGGATGTATTGCAGGTGCACTTTTATACTTCTCATGTGCAACTATATCCCCCTTCATATGTTTCAATGTAATATCATTATGCCCTTTGCATCTTTTCCCTCTGCACTTTGTACACACATTCTTCCCTTTACAGATTAATTCTTTCTAACTCATAAATTACTTTAACCATGTTTCTGAATTTTCTTCCCTCTCACCTTCTATGTCACTTTCTCTTCTTTAGATTGTAAGCTTGAGAGACTTTCTACCTGTAGACCACTTTGCATAAGTGCTCCTAGCATTGATTGTGTTTAAAGTGATGGTAAACTCTCCCCTTTTTAAAATCAGATCTGGAATGTAAGCGCTATTTTAGATGGAGTTTTATTCATTAGCTGTAATGAAGATGCAGTATAACATGCTTTTTAATATAGATATGAAATTCAAATACTGCATGCTCCTCCGCCCACTTCAAAAGTAAAATTTTCTGTGAGCTAACAGATTGAATTGTTGTCCAATCAGCGCTCTCCCCATATGGCACTTTTGTTGTAGCTAGAGCATTGATTGGAGAGTAATTCAATCATTTAGCTGACAGGAAAATTGACTTTTGAAGTGGGTGGTGTAACGTGGGGTATTTGAATTTCATATCTATATTAATAACTAAGTTATAGCCTTATCTTCATTGCACATGATGAATAAAACTCCTTCTAAAATAGCGCTTACATTCCAGATGTGATTTTAAAAAGGGGAGAGTTTACCATCACTTTAAGGAAGGACATTCCTCTCCTTTTGTGTGTGAGTGTATGTGAATGTGTGTGTATATGTATGTGTGTATATGTATGTGTAGGTATGTGTGTATATATATGTGTGTGTGTGAGTGTGCAAGTTTAGCACTGTTGATTAGGTTAGCAGGAACACCCAGTGAAAGGGGCTAAAAGACAGATCATACAAACAGAAGCCAGCATTAAACTGTAAAAACATGTCTACTTCTGACACTGAGGGGCTTAGTTAGGAGTCTGAAAATCTGCACAATGTTATTAAAAAATAAGCAAAATTAAACATTGTTACAAAAGTACTCCCAGATGGGCTATATAAATGGATCATCTACAAAACATTTATGCAAAGAAAATTTGGTGTATAATGGCCCTTAAATTTTACTTGTTAGGTTTACATAATTCTTAGGGTCTAACATACAATTGCAGTGGTGACCTTACTCATTGCCACTTATATTAAATGGACACTATACTGTAAACTTGTTTTTCCCTTAATGTGTTTCCAATTACTTTTTTAACCAGCTGCAGAGTATAAAATGTATGAGATTTGCTTTTTTTAAGGCTTATTTGTGTATATGATTCAGCTGATTTTGTGTTTTGAAGCCACAACCTAATAAAATGGGTTGAGCTTGTAGGTATAATCAGATCGCATTACTTTATAACATTGTGTAAATATGTCTGCTTCTTTATCTTATATCTGTCCATAAACCAATCACCAATACTTGGAGAGAACAATGGAAAATTATCATTGTATTACCTTACCTCTTCTATAACCCACTGGGAGTGTAATTTCTTCTACTGGCTGTGTTAACACAGCTTGGCCTTGAAGCCAAAAACTTTCAGGATGGGTGGGGATACCACATGCTAAATAAACTATTTCAAATGCGAATATAAGGGTAATGGAAATACTTGTAAACAATTTAACACACTCCAGCAGGTAAAGTGGATCATTGGAAAAAAATTAAAGGGGAGAAACATTTTGAGTAAACTGTCCCTTTAAGAATTTCAATAAATGTCCTTGAATAAGAATTGTAGTTGAACTCTTTTTCTGTGCTGTATAAAATGCATTATTCCTGCCTATGTTGTTAACAGATGAAGTGCCAGCTCCTTCTGATTATTTCTCAAACTGCCATAGTCTTCAGATATTAATGTGGTGCATAATACCAAATGTAAGTGCATTATTATTCTATGCGTGAACATAAACTTTTTCTAAGGTCTCCTCATTCGAGAGAATACTGTAAATTGGTATTTGCATACGTTTGCCATGTATTTCTCTTCTGATGTACAAACTTTGAAATTCTCCAATGGTGTATGTACTTTGATTGAATACTCAAGTGATCTTTGTTCACCAATTGCCTGTTATTTTGACAAGTTTAAGCTTCACTGAAAATAAATAAATTAATTAAATTGGGGTTTCTTGTCCCTTTAAGTTGGGAGACTTACACCAAGATTGCAAGTTGTGCGGTATAGCTTTACCGCTTAAAAAATGGCCTTTGAGTGCAGAATGGTCAGCTACTCGGTATTACAAGTCGTGCGGTATGGCTTTACCGCAATCGTTATGGCCTATACCGCAACGATCCATTCTGCATTCAAAGACCTGTAGTTATGGATTTTGCAAACCAATTTTTTTTCACAAAAAACATAAAAAATATGTTACAAAGTACACTAACACCCATAAACCGCCATCCCTCAGCATCGCAACTAATAAATAAAGCTATTAACCCCTAAACTGCCATCCCCCCACATCGCCAACACTAAATAAACTTATTAACCCACATCACTACTACTAAAATAAACCTATTAACCCATAAACCACCATACCCCCACATCGCTACTACTAAAATAAATAATCTATTAACCCCTAAACTGCTGTCCACCCACATCGCTACTACTAAAATAAACCTATTAACAGGGGCGGAGCCAACTCCTGAAGCTGAAGGACGCGTCATCATAAAGCTCTTGACACTAGCTTAGATTGATAAGATATTTTCTATAAAAATTCAATTTTAGTGCGGTGTCATCTACACAGCTGGAAGCAGGAGTGGCATTTATATTACTGACCAGGTTCAAAAATGGATTTCTTGATCATGGACCTGACCTATGCTCTTTGTGAAAGCCTCACGCAGTTACCAGCATCTAGACCTAGAACGCTATTTTTATTAGACTGCTGCGTGGCTAAGGCTGCCGCACATTCACCCCCCCACCCCAGATTTCTGAGCTTCAAAGTACAGTGAGATTTGGGAATAAATAGGCTATATATTCTTTGTGCCTGATCAGACTGAGAAGGGACTTTAGAGCAATTTCGGAGGAAACTTACACTCCCACAGTAACATTATGGAGCCCAGTAGCAAAGCGCTAGTAACTACAGTATCCCACCTGCTGAATGATCACTTTACACACCTTTTGGATTGTTTTACAATACAGTGGGATAGCGTACACAAGCTCATATCTCAAGATAGAAAATCTGTGACTCCAGTAAATGCAGCAGATACAAGGGAAGAAATAGAGGATTGCTCCATAACCAGACACCAAGAGATGGGGATGACTTTTGTCCAAGATGTATCTACAGGAGTGGGAGAGTATAGCCCATAGGGGGCTCAATTAATGATGGTGAGACCACTGCCTGTATTACCGCATGGAAGAAGAGAGACAGTGCCGATGTCCGTGGTGAGTCGGCCAATCACTACGGAACAAACGGATATTCCTAATTCTGCTCACAAGACAAGCAGTAAATTTAGAATGCGGATCAGGGTGACTTACTGGCAACCATTCTTTCAGTTGAGACAGGAAGTAGAGAAGAAAATTGGATTTAATACACTAAGTACCCCCCCATGACAACTGTATACTTTGTATCTTATTCCTTGTGACGAGTGCTCTTCACTTATCATTCGAGAGAAGTTGCCCAACACTACTGGGGTGGGAGAGACAGTTTGGCCTGCCGGACAAATAGGATCCCTGCCTCTCAGGTTTGCCAGAAGGTGGGAGTAGGCTGAAGTCACAGGGACTGAAATCTAATCCCTTACATAGTCAAATTTTAATGTCATGTTTTTACATTGCCCACACCTTTATTTACTAGACCTCATAAAGCATGTTAGCCTTCTGCATATAACTTTTAGTTATAATGTGATCTGTCATATAGTCCTTAAAGTTAATGTAAATTTTGATGCTAAAGTGCCCGGTTTTTAAAAATTCTATTAAAAACAGGGGCACTTTAATTCATCAAAATTTACATTTCACTCCTGTTGTGAAAAAAAAACTTACCATTTAAACTTGACAGCAGCTCCAGCTTCCTCCGGTCATCGCAAGCCATTTCTGATGTCAGAAATGATGAATAGGTCATCCTCTAATCCTGGCTTGCCCCCCGTGGGAATCAGTGTCTGATTCAACTCTGTGATTGGAGGAAGCCGGTGTTCTTATTTTAGACCCAGGAAGAGGCTTTGCAATGGGTGGAGGAAGCTGGAGCTACTATCAAGATTAAAAGGTAAGTTTTTTTTCACAACAGGAGTGAAATGTAAATTTTGATGAATTAAAGTGCCCCTGTTTTTAATCAAATTTTTAAAAACCGGGCACTTTAGCATCAAAATTTACATTCACTTTAAGACACCATCATGAATCTTTATACCTGCTTAATATTCACATGTTTTCTTTTTTGGCGTACAAAGTATTGTAACTCATTTTAAAATGTTTATATACTACTTGTATCTATGTATGGCATCTATAGAGGGTAGTTACTGTTAGAGAGGTCCTAACAAGGCTGTGATATATTATTGGTGTTTATCAGGCAACCCTCATATCTATATTTTTCTCTCTGCAACTGCAGGATTTGTAGGGTCTATATCTTTAATTTGCTGGACTATACAGGGAGCACAGAATTATTAGGCAAGTTGTATTTTTGAGGATTAATTTTATTATTGAACAACAACCATGTTCTCAATGAACCCAAAAAACTCATTAATATCAAAGCTGAATATTTTTGGAAGTAGTTTTTAGTTTGTTTTTAGTTTTAGCTATTTTAGGGGGATATCTGTGTGTGCAGGTGACTATTACTGTGCATAATTATTAGGCAACTTAACAAAAAACAAATATATACCCATTTCAATTATTTATTTTTACCAGTGAAACCAATATAACATCTCAACATTCACAAATATACATTTCTGACATTCAAAAACAAAACAAAAACAAATCAGTGACCAATATAGCCACCTTTCTTTGCAAGGACACTCAAAAGCCTGCCATCCATGGATTCTGTCAGTGTTTTGATCTGTTCACCATCAACATTGCGTGCAGCAGCAACCACAGCCTCCCAGACACTGTTCAGAGAGGTGTACTGTTTTCCCTCCTTGTAAATCTCACATTTGATGATGGACCACAGGTTCTCAATGGGGTTCAGATCAGGTGAACAAGGAGGCCATGTCATTAGATTTTCTTCTTTTATACCCTTTCTTGCCAGCCACGCTGTGGAGTACTTGGACGCGTGTGATGGAGCATTGTCCTGCATGAAAATCATGTTTTTCTTGAAGGATGCAGACTTCTTCCTGTACCACTGCTTGAAGATGGTGTCTTCCAGAAACTGGCAGTAGGACTGGGAGTTGAGCTTGACTCCATCCTCAACCCGAAAAGGCCCCACAAGCTCATCTTTGATGATACCAGCCCAAACCAGTACTCCACCTCCACCTTGCTGGCGTCTGAGTCAGACTGGAGCTCTCTGCCCTTTACCAATCCAGCCACGGGCCCATCCATCTGGCCCATCAAGACTCACTCTCATTTCATCAGTCCATAAAACCTTAGAAAAATCAGTCTTGAGATATTTCTTGGCCCAGTCTTGACGTTTCAGCTTGTGTGTCTTGTTCAGTGGTGGTCGTCTTTCAGCCTTTCTTACCTTGGCCATGTCTCTGAGTATTGCACACCTTGTGCTTTTGGGCACTCCAGTGATGTTGCAGCTCTGAAATATGGCCAAACTGGTGGCAAGTGGCATCTTGGCAGCTGCACGCTTGACTTTTATCAGTTCATGGGCAGTTATTTTGCGCCTTGGTTTTTCCACACGCTTCTTGCGACCCTGTTGACTATTTTGAATGAAACGCTTGATTGTTCGATGATCATGCTTCAGAAGCTTTGCAATTTTAAGAGTGCTGCATCCCTCTGCAAGATATCTCACTATTTTTTACTTTTCTGAGCCTTTCAAGTCCTTCTTTTGACCCATTTTGCCAAAGGAAAGAAAGTTGCCTAATAATTATGCACACCTGATATAGGGTGTTGATGTCATTAGACCACACCCCTTCTCATTACAGAGATGCACATCACCTAATATGCTTAATTGGTAGTAGGCTTTCGAGCCTATACAGCTTGGAGTAAGACAACATGCATAAAGAGGATGATGTGGTCAAAATACTCATTTGCCTAATAATTTTGCACTCCCTGTAGTTATGTTCATTGAGTGACATCTTCTCAGTTAAATTGTCCAACTCAATGGGAATAAAGGGTTAATGGTAGCAATACTCACTTTGCTCTAACCCTAGCATTACATTAGATTATTAAAATCTGAGTAACAGAAGAACCACACTACCATACAATTTACTTACAACTCAGGAAAAAGCATTAATTATTCTATTTAAGAATCATTAAGCTATAGAAAAGTCTATCACTAGAGCCCACAATTTACTTGTTACCTACCTAGTCCTATTGAGGATTTACTTAATAAAGGAAATAATCTCAACAGCAGACGATAATTTTAAAAGTTTTTGTCTTTGTGTGTTTGTAATATATTTTAATAACTTCTAATAAAAGTTAAATTTTAATAATCTAGCTCTTAACTCTGCCGAGGAGTCTCATCAATAGTCAATATCCATCCAAATCCTATCACAGGAATGTGAGTGCTGATTAGATGTACAGTTTTTGTCAGTACAATACTGATTTGCTCTAGTTCAAAATTAAAGTACATAGCACCCCACTTTTCTCTTTACTATATAACCCAGCGACAATACTAAGCTGGTTTATTCAGAGTTAATAAAATTCCTGTATCACCACAATAGTAGTGCCTTAGTACACCCCTCTTTCTAGTTATGTTCATCGCACCTAACTAAAACATCTCCAGGTCCACATGTCAGTAGCATTTAACCATACCGCAGTTTTCCATCTCCCCATTTTAAGTTGCTCACTCAAGAAGTAGATCATGGTCTACCAGTGGACCGCAAGTGAATTTTGAGGTTACCTTCTGTAAGATTTCAAAAGTCTGCATAATAAGAGAAAGATTTCTCACACATCTACGGCGGCGAGGCTCTTCACTCAGATTCTAGAATTCTGGATAGAATCTAAATTCTGAGTGAAGAGCCTCACCACCGTAGATGTGTGAGAAATCTTTCTCCTATGCAGACTTTTGAAATTGGCTATGACTCTGAGTCTATGGCGGCGGTATGGGCACTGTACTTCAGCATGCGTAATGCGGCTGTAGCTGAACTCGCTGCCCCAGCTTTGGTTACAGGACCTGCCCCCTAATCAACCTGACATGGCATCCAGCCAATAAAATTACTTTGTAGAATGAGTATTGAGCCGTCTTGATTGTGAGACAACTTATCATACGCAGGCACGGTACACAGATAGGGTTGCTTGACGGTCCCAGCATGACGTAAAGAGAGAGCTCTCGCAGTAAGACAGGGTGCGGCTGTATTTTTTAAAGAGCACGGCTAATTTTTAAAGCTGTATTATTTGTGTCAAAAATAAAATTTTCAGCCATCAGGTCCTATTTGTGTTAAAAATACAAGTTTTAGCCAGCAGGTCCTATTTCTGTCAAAAATCAAATTTTCAGCCAGCAGGTCCTATTTCTGTCAAAAATAAAATTTTCAGCCAGCAGGTCCTATTTGTGTCAAAAATAACATTTTCAGCCAGCAGGTCCTATTTGTGTCAAAAATAACATTTTCAGCCAGCAGCTCCTATTTGTGTCAAAAATAAAATTTTCAGCCAGCAGGTCCTATTTGTGGCAAAAATAAAATTTTCAGCCAGCAGATCCTATATGTGTCAAAAATACAATTTTAAGCCAGCAGATCCTATATGTGGCAAAAATAAATTTTCATTCAGCAGGTCGTATTTGTGGCAAAAATACAATTTTCAGCTAGCAGGTCCTATTTGTAGCAAAAATACAGTGTGTGCTGGACTATTCTTTGTGGGGGGGGGGGTTCATAAATACATTATTATAATTATTATTATCAAGACTGTGTTTTTTTTTTTTTTTGTTAGGTGACCACGTCACTTGGAATAAAATTAGAGGTAGCCCTTGCATTACAAAAGTCTGCCCACCAGTGATATAGAGCCTTGTCAATGGCAGTGTTAGATGCCGCTTCCTCCCCCTTGGTAATTTGTGAAAACACTTGGATAACTATTCCCTACAGTTCTTTGATAGAGGAACCTTATATTATATAAGAGCCTTCTTGACTTGCTCAGACGCCCCTTCATAGAGAGCATATACACTTACTATTTTAACAGCTCTTTAACTTTTCTTTATTCATACAGGCACAAAGAATGATTATTTATATACTAATTATAATGTACATATTGAGATGTGTTTATATATACTGTAAAAGTTATCAGGTAAATTACGAGTTATGCGCGCTATAGGGTTTTTAATTTTTTTAGCTGGATTTTACCCTCCATAGCGCAACCATTACAAGTTTTGAAACAGCCGGGTTATGCGTGCGATATGGTTACGTTGAGCTCCATACCACACAAAATACAAGCGCTGGTTTAACGCGCTTGTGCATGCTTTCCCCATAGACATCAATGGGGAGAGAGCGGGTTAGAAAAAAACCTAACACCTGCGATCGCGGAATCAAAAGCTCCGTAATGCAGCCCCATTGATGTCTATGGGGAAAAAAAACACCCTAACATAAACCCCACGTCTAAACAAACCTAATCTGCCGCCCCCGACATCGCCGACACCCACATAATGTTATTAACCACTAATCTGCCACTCCTGATATCGCCACAACCTACAAAAATCTATTAACCACTAATCTGACGCTCCTGATATTGCCGCCACTATACTAAGTTATTAACCACTATATAACCTCGCACCCCAACATCACCTACACTATAATAAAGATATTAACACCTATTCCCCCACACCCCAACATCGCCCACACTATGATAAATCTATTAACCCCTAATTCCGCCGCTCCCCGACATCGCCACCACTAAATAAAGCTATTAACCCCTAAACCTCTGGCCTCCCGCATCACTACCACTAAATAAACCTATTAACCCCTAAATTGCCAGCCCGCACATCGCAAACAACCTAAATTAAACCATTAACCCCTAAACCTAACCCTAAACCTAACCCTAACCCTAAACCTAAGCCTAACACCTCCTAACTTTAACATAATTAAAATAGAGCTAAATTAAAGTTACAATTATTAACTAAATACATATTTACCTGTAAAATAAAACCTAAGCTAGCTACAATATAACTAATAGTTTTATTGTAGCTAGCTTAGGTTATATTTTTATTTCACAGGTAAGTTTGTATTTATTTTAACTAGGTAGACTAGTTAGTAAATAGTTATTAACTATTTACTAACTAACTAGTTAAAATAAATACAAACTTACCTGTGAAATAAAACCTAAGTTGCCTTACACTAAAACCTATCATTACAAAAATAAAAAACCTACCATTACAAAAAATAAAAAATACTAAAATTACAAAAAATAAAAAACCTATCATTACAAAAAATAAAAAATACTAAAATTACAAAAAATAAAAAAAACTACCATTACAAAAAATAACAAACGAAATTATCCAAAATAATAAAAACTATTCCTATTCTAATACCCTTTTAAAAAAACACCCCAAAATATAAAACCCTAATCTATAATAAACTACCAAGGGCCCTTAAAAGGGCCTTTTTGTGGGCCCTTAAAAGGGCCTTTTGTAGGGTATTGCCCTAAAGATAACAGCTCTTTTCTTACAAAAGAAAAAGAAACACCCCCTAACAGTATACAAACCCCCACCCCCCAAACACACAAAATAAAAATAAAGTAAAACCTAATCCACACATTGCCCTGAAAAGGGCATTTGTATGGGCATTGCCCTTAAAAGGGCATCCAGCTCTTTTTCCTGCCCTTAAAAGGGCATTCAGCAATTTTATGAAATGCCCAACCCCTAATCTAAAAATAAAAACCCACCCCAAAACGAAAAAAAAAAAACATTACACAAAATAACAAACCTATTCTAATACCCATTTAAAAAAAAAAAAAACACCGCAAAATAAAAGAAACCTAATCTAGAATAAACTAGCAATAGCCCTTAAAAGGGCCTTTTATAGGGCATTGCCCCAAAGATATCAGCTCTTTTTCGGAAAAAAATACAAAGACCCACTATCATTACAAACCCCCAACCCACAAAATAAAAAATAAAAACTATCTAAAAAACATAATCTACCCATTGCCCTGGAACGGGCATTTGTATGGGCATTGCCCTGAAAAGGGCATACAGCTCTTTTGCTGCACTTAAAAGGGCATTCAGCTCTTTTAAGAGTGCCCACCCTAATCTAAAAAAAAAACCACCCCAAAAAACCTTAAAAAAACCCTAACCCTAAAACACTAACCCCTCTTTAGGTACTCACAGTTGTTGAAGTCCTGCTTGAACGATCTTCATCCCGACAGGCTTCATCTTCATCCAGGCGGCATCTTCATCCAGGAGGCTCCATCTTCATCCATCGCGGGACCGGCATCTTCTTCATCCCTGCGGAGGTGGAGCGGCGATGCGCGGAGGTGGAGGTCCAAGGCGGAGGTCCAGGTGAAGGTCCAGGCGAAGGTCCATTGATCCGACGTGGAGGTCCTCTTTATGCGATCGTCCGCCATACACTGAGGATTGAAATGCAAGGCACTCCTTTTATACTGGGGGTACCATTGCATTCCTATTGGCTGAAAAATTTGAATCAGCCCATAGGAATTAGGGCTGCTAAAATCCTATTGGCTGATCAAACCAGCCAATAGGATTTAAGCAGCTCTCATTCTATTGGCTGATTCGAATCAGCCAATAGAATGAGAGCTGCTTAAATCCTATTGGCTGATTTGAACAGCCAATAGGATTTTAACAGCCCTAATTCCTATTGGCTGATTCAAATTTATGGGTTAATATGTAGTTTATGGGTGTTTAGTGTACTTTGTGACAGTTTAGTTATGAGTTTTATGTAACAGTTTTGTAGTTTAAAACTCATAACTTCTTGTCTCAGATTGCGAAATGGATCTTGTTGGTATAGGCTGGAAAGCAAGCTTTTTAGCCTCATCGCAAAACTCATAATGGCTGCACTATGGAAGTCCCATGAAAAACGTAATTCTTACGTGTTGCGTTGCAGGCTTAAAGGCTTGCGGTACAGCTATACCGACAAGACTTGTAATGGCTGCTGTGCTGTTTTAACCATTTTTCAGCGTTAAAACACGAATGCAAAACTTGTAATCTAGGTGTATATTCATATATATCTGTTATATCTATAGTTAATATATTTTCTGAAGGTCCAAAAGTGGCCTTATATAATTATAATCCTCCTACTATCCATCCTGTTAACAGTGTTGGGGGTCCAAAAGTGGCCTCACCTGCTTAAGGAGGTTAAAAAAATGAGAGTTTGGGGGGGGGTGGCAAGACGCAAACATGGACGGCAGCATATTCTAAAGCTCCATAGAATCTACCTTCCATCTACTTTTTTATCTCAGAGACCACACTACATCTAAGGACAGAAAGAGGTCCCTGGATCCAAAATAACAATGATCTTACTCGACAGATGGGAGACACATGTCCATTACTTACTAGACGTCCAGTTTAGGGAACTGACTTGTCTGCTTCAAGAGATCTTTGCAGACCTACTTGCACAATACGCACCCCATGAGGTAACGCTCGTGACACATAAGATGGGCTTTAGGAGAGAAAGGATCAAACCGAGCTGCCCCAGCTGGTTATTACTATGCCTGATGAGATAGGCGACCTGGTCGCCATTACTAGGCCCCCAGACAGCATACTGGCTTCAGCAAACAAATGTTGGAGCCGAGACTATCCTGCCTACAAGGTACATTTTCCAAGTCATTCCGGATCTTACAAACTCCTAAACATTAAAATACTCATGCCGGAGGCCTTCCAACTGTGGCAATGTACAAGGTCTGATGTAATGTGGCGTGCACCAACCTGTCCTAACAAGTTTAAAGATTATGCTATGCTTGATGCTGACCAGAATATTTATTTTTCCCAATCACCCAAAGCTGGCATAGGTTGAAACTTGAGTTACTACTGCTGCAATCCATTGTGCCTACTCCCATGGTTTGTTCCTTTCACTCTTAGATAACTAGGACTGTGTTTGTAGCCCATTATACTCAATTTTATAGTTTACTCTTTTCATTTTTTTTAGATTACTGAGACCATATGGGGAATAGTTGTTAAAGTTTGCTAATATTAGGCTGAAGCCTGTTTGTCTCATTATAGCTCTACACTTATTTTTGCTGCATGGCTATACACTGATAATGTTGACAACTCTTCTCTCTGATACTATATGCATTGAATATAGCTGACAAAGGATCACGATAACAATAGTTCAATTAAGAAATGGTTGTTAATGCTTGTCTTTTTTGTGCTTATATCTGTATATTTCATGATAGCTTTACACACACTTATACCTCATGGATGTATACCGGTAGCGTTGACATTCAGTTATACCTTATTGTTACTGAGACCATGTGCATTGAATATAATTGGAATAGAACTTTGATAGCAATAACTCATATATGGAATAGTTATTAACACTTGTTATTTATGTACTTATACCTGTTTGCTTCATTTTAGCTCTACACAAACTTATACATCATAGGTACATACTACTAAAACCTACTGGTACTCTATGCATTGCATGTACCTGTAGTTGACTTGGAATCCTGATAGCAATAGCTCTATCACACTACTTTATTTTGAGCTCATATCTTAGTCTCAACAATACCCTAAGTAGAACTCTAATTTGCCACATGTTCCCTTAGACCTCATAAGAAGTATCTATACATATGTGGTGCCATGTCTCCTTGTCAGCGGCCAAGACAGTGAGGTTTTGGTCTATATCAAAGATATACTGCTTGAGTCTCACATTACTACAACCAGAGTTTTTAGTTCTAAAATCTATATATTGATTTAATCTTCGTACCAACACTTGCCACCATAATATTTAAAATAAAGAGCAATTACCCACAACAGCTTTTCTCTCAAGTTCCGGAGGAGGAGTTCAGGTGTGTGGTCATGCGAAACACCTGCTCTGACTATTCTCCCTGCAAGCTTGTTGGCGAGTACTCTGCGCCCAAATCCCTAGACCCTGGGCGGCTTGCAATTCAAACACCATCATTACTGGAACTCGGATAGTGCCATACCAACGCACTAAGCTGCTCCTGTCAGCAATTATAAAGACTTATGCCTTGCTTAAAATATTTACACAAAGGTCCAGATAATATTCACATACAATTGCAACGTTCATAAAGAGGACAAGAAACAGAAGGGTGAACTCTGCTAACGTACATATTCAGAGTACTAACTTCCTTACAAAGTTTTTTCCACACGGATGATGCAAGAGGAAGACTATACCTAATCTAGATGCACTCTTTCCCTGACGGTACAAGTAAGAGACGAGGCTCAGCGGGTGTTTAGAAGTCTGTCTGTCAGTGCCCCCCTATGCCATATGTCTTGCTGCCTTGCTGAAGTAGCGGGGGAGAACTTACCTGCTTGAACCCGTGGAGGATCCTGGTTCGGTTGCTGCCTGGCTGTCTGCCCCGGGAGTGGGGTCTGTCCGGTTGCTGTGTCTTCTCTGGAGGCATGTTGGCCGTTCTGCTCTCCGGCCTGCTGAGTTTCTGGTGACGAGGGAGAGGTGCGTGGCGGCTTCGGGAGCGCTGCTCCGTATTGGTCCTGAGGTCCCCTCCCACCGGGGCTCGGATCACTCCGCTTACTCAACTGCCTCCCCTGGACCGGGAGGGTGTTTGTCTTCATTGAGTCTCTACAGGTGAAGCCGGGCAGCGTTTTCTTCTTGACCTACCTCCATATCTGCTGCTCCCCTCCCACTGTTGATACGTGAGGGGGGATCCGTCTCCACAGAGAAGCTTCCCTGCTTTCCTCTCGGCTCTCCGTGAATACCTGAACAGTAACCGGTAAAGTACACGATTGCTTACTTTCAGGTACTATTTTCTGCTCTCCACAAAATTGTCCCTTACCATAAGTAACTGGCTAATGACATTTCCCCCAGAACTCTGCCGGTCTGTATGTTAAATACTTTTACATCAAGAGTACTATTTCCAGGCCGGCTCAAAAGAATAATTTTTTTTTTTATGGGGCAAAGATAAAAGGCGAAAATGGAAGACTGCTGTATTAATCTGTGACTTACTAAACTCCTTTATCTTCACCCTCCAAACCTGACTTGAATATTAGAAACTGTTGAGAATACATATACAGAAGGGTACATTCTGACTTAATCTTGGATAAAAAGCAGCATAAAACGCTGGTTATGGTTTATATAGAGCAAAATGCTTTAGATTGCTTCTAAAACTATAGAATTAGGTATCTCAGAGATATTGTTGATGTTTTTTTTTTTTTTTTTTTTTTTTTGTTCTTTTTCTGGTTACCTTAAATTGTATATATCTAGTAATCTGCTGCTAACTCTGGCAAGAAACCAAGGGTAACAAATTACCGTTCTCTTGCTTTCAGCAAAAATACGAATCTTAAATTTTTTGGATGTTGTAGGCTGCTCTATCTTTTCTTACTATATTTTTTTTTCTAACCACAGCTAAAGTGATAGCTTCACAAGCGT
This sequence comes from Bombina bombina, assembly GCF_027579735.1. Taxonomy (NCBI): domain Eukaryota; kingdom Metazoa; phylum Chordata; class Amphibia; order Anura; family Bombinatoridae; genus Bombina; species Bombina bombina. The sequence goes on along the minus strand of NC_069500.1, from coordinate 910,759,363 downwards.
AAATTCTTAATGCAGAGCTAACGTGTTTGTAAAACATACTAAAAATACAGGTCTCAAGAGAAGCAGTATATAAAGTATAAGAGAATAAGTGAGTAACCTGTTGAAAGTTAAATAAGGCACCAAATATCTGCTGATGTTAAGACATAGTGTTGAATTATAGTTTAGGTATCTACCTCCCTCTTTGTTTTTTACTCTAAGAGGGCAATGAATCACAGTTCTAGTGTAAATAATTGGGAATCCCTGTTATGACAAATACATAAAGCTGGGCACAAGCCAGATCTAAATAATATTGAATACAAAAGTGAAGTAATTTGGTGACTTTTTCTGTATCACACAGTATACTCGGCCCAGAGAAATAGAAAGACAATATATAAAAATTGCCACCCACAGGTGAATTTTAGGTTCGCCGATAATTATTGAAGTAAAAATATTTACTGTATGAGTAACAGACGGTTAAGAGACACACACAGGTATTGAAGGGGGTAAATTAATGCAGTAGCTCCCTTGATTTCATATATTGGCAAGTAAAATGTGATTACACATAAAACTTGAGTATAAAGTATAAGTAAACTAGATACTGTTAAAGTACTGTGTGCTGGGTAGCTGATATTTATTTTTACTTCCCTTTGAGGGAAAGAAGGGAAGTGAGAGAAGCTGTTGTTATACACACAAGTTTTATAGGAGAGAGAGAGGCGAAGGAGAAAGAGAAAAGGCTGCTGTTTGTCCTAAGTATGAAAATTCTGGGAGGGCAGTGGAACAGCTTAAGCATAAATAGCCAATATTCTTTGTTTTGACTCATACGTAAAGCTGGGCTAGGGTCAGACCTAAGGTATATTGAATAAAAAAGCTAAGCATATGACGTTGTATGTAACACACACTATACATAATTCAGAGAACTAGGAAGATGCACTAAAAGAAGGAAGGGAGGGGTGGGAAGTGGAAGGAGAGAATAGCTTAACCTCCTAAGAATTAGACATGTGCACCGCTAAAAAATTCGGTTCGTTTTCGGTTCGGATCGATTCGGACTTTTAGAATTTCGTTTCGGATCGAATCTGATTCGGCAAAATTTGAATAAATTCGTTTCGGATTTATTCGGATCCGAATAAATTCGTTTCGGATTTATTCGGATTCGGCTGAATTCGGTTCTATTCCGTTCCGAAATTCGGTATGTTTTTAGTACACTAACACCCATTTAGTACACTAAGTCACTAACACCCATAAACTACCTATGAACCACTAAACCGAGGCCCCCCCACATCGCAAACCCTATAATAACATTATTTAACCCCTAATCTGCCGATCGGATATCGCCGCCGCCTACATTATAGCTATTAACCCCTAATCTGCTGTCCCTAACACCGCCGACCCCTACATTATAGTTATTAACCCCTAATCTGCCTCCCCCAACGTCGCCGCAATCTAACTACAAGTATTAACCCCTAATCTGCCGACCCGATATCGCCGCCGCCTACATTATAGCTATTAACCCCTAATCTGCTGTCCCTAACACCGCCGACCCCTACATTATAGTTATTAACCCCTAATCTGCCCCCCCCAACGTTGCCGCAATCTAACTACAAGTATTAACCCCTAATCTGCCGACCCGATATCGCCGCCGCCTACATTATAGCTATTAACCCCTAACCTGCTGTCCCTAACACCGCCGACCCCTACATTATAGTTATTAACCCCTAATCTGCCTCCCCCCAACGTCGCCGCAATCTAACTACAAGTATTAACCCCTAATCTGCCGACCGCAAATCGCCGCCACTATAATAAATGTATTAACCCCTAAACCGCCGCACTCCCGCCTCGCAAACACTATAATACATTTTATTAACCCCTAATCTGCCCTCCCTAACATCGCCGCCACCTACCTACAATTATTAACCCCTAATCTCCCGCCCCCATCGTCGCCGCTACTATAATAAGGTTATTAACCCCTAAACCTAAATCTAACCCTAACACTAACACCCCCTAACTTAAATATAATTTAAATAAAACGAAATAAGTTTACTATAGTTAAATAAATGAATCCTATTTAAAACTAAATACTTACCTGTAAAATAAACCCTAAGATAGCTGCAATATAACTAATAGTTACATTGTAGCTATTTTAGCATTTATTTTTATTTTACAGGCAACTTTGTATTTATTTTAACTAGGTACAATAGTTATTTAATAACTACCTAGCTAAAATAAATACAAATTTACCTGTAAAATAAATCCTAACCTAAGTTACACTAACACCTAACACTACACTATCATTAAATTAACTAAATAAATTATTCCTATTTAAAACAAAATACTTACCTGTAAAATAAACCCTAATATAGCTGCAATATAACTAATAGTTACATTGTAGCTATTTTAGCATTTATATTTATTTTACAGACAACTTTGTATTTATTTTAACTAGGTACAAAAGCTATTAAATAGTTATTGACTAATTAATAGCTACCTAGTTAAAATAATTACAAAATTACCTGTAAAATAAATCCTAACCTAAGTTACAATTAAACCTAACACTACACTGTCATTAAATAAATTAACTACAAGTACCTACAATTATCTACAATTAAATAAACTAAAGTACAAAACCCCCCCACTAAATTACACAAACAAACAAACACTAAATTACAAAAAATAAAAAAATATTACAAGAATTTTAAACTAATTACACCTAATCTAAGCCCCCTAATAAAATAACAAAGCCCCCCAAAATAAAAAAAATGCCCTACCCTATACTAAATTACAAAAGTTAACAGCTCTATTACCTTACCAGCCCTGAACAGGGCCCTTTGCGGGGCATGCCCCAAAGAAAACAGCTCTTTTGCCTGTAAGAAAAAAAACACAATCCCCCCCCCCACATTACAACCCACCACCCACATACCCCTACTCTAACCCAAACCCCCCTTAAATAAACCTAACACTACCCCCCTGAAGATCTCCCTACCTTGAGTCGTGTTCACCCAGCCGGGCCGAAGTCTTCATCCGATGGGGCAGAAGAGGACATCCAGACCGGCAGAAGTCTTCATCCAAGCTGAGCAAGAAGAGGTCTTCCATCCATCATACAAGTACCAAAATACAAACAAACACTAAATTACAAAAAATAATAAAATATTACAATAATTTTAAACTAATTACACCTAATCTAAGCCCCCTACTAGCTATTAATATAGCTTCAATATAACTAATAGTTACATTGTAGCTATTTTAGGATTTATATTTATTTTACAGGCAACTTTGTATTTATTTTAACTAGGTACAATAGCTATTAAATAGTTAATAACTATTTAATAACTACCTAGCTAAAATAAATACAAATTTACCTGTAAAATAAATCATAACCTAAGTTACAATTACACCTAACACTACACTATCATTAAATTAACTAAATAAATGAATCCTATATAAAACTAAAGACTTACCTGTAAAATAAACCCTAATATAGCTGCAATATAACTAATAGTTACATTGTAGCTATTTTAGCATTTATATTTATTGTACAGGCAACTTTGTATTTATTTTAACTAGGTACAATAGCTATTAAATAGATATTTACTGTTTAATAGCTACCTAGTTAAAATAATTACAAAATTACCTGTAAAATAAATCCTAACCTAAGTTACAATTAAACCTAACACTACACTATCATTAAATAAATTAACTACAAGTACCTACAATTAAATACAATTAAAAAACTAAACTAAAGTACAACCCCCCCCACTAAATTACAAAAAATAAAAAAATATTACAAGAATTTTAAACTAATTACACCTAATCTAAGCCCCCTAATAAAATAACAAAGCCCCCCAAAATAAAAAAAATGCCCTACCCTATACTAAATTACAAAAGTTAACAGCTCTATTACCTTACCAGCCCTGAACAGGGCCTTTTGCGGGGCATGCCCCAAAGAAAACAGCTCTTTTGCCTGTAAAAAAAAACACAATCCCCCCCCCCCACATTACAACCCACCACCCACATACCCCTACTCTAACCCAAACCCCCCTTAAATAAACCTAACACTACCCCCCTGAAGATCTCCCTACCTTGAGTCGTGTTCACCCAGCCGGGCCGAAGTCTTCATCCGATGGGGCAGAAGAGGACATCCAGACTGGCAGAAGTCTTCATCCAAGCGGGGCAAGAAGAGGTCTTCCATCCATCAGAAAAGTACAAAAAAACAAACAAACACTAAATTAGCAAAAATAATAAAATATTGCAATAATTTTAAACTAATTACACCTAATCTAAGCCCCCTACTAGCTATTAATATAGCTACAATATAACTAATAGTTACATTGTAGCTATTTTAGGATTTATATTTATTTTACAGGCAACTTTGTATTTATTTTAACTAGGTACAATAGCTATTAAATAGTTAATAACTACCTAGCTAAAATAAATACAAATTTACCTGTAAAATAAACCCTAACCTAAGTTACAATTACACCTAACACTACACTGTCATTAAATTAACTAAATAAATTAATCCTATATAAAACTAAATACTTACCTGTAAAATAAACCCTAATATAGCTACAATATAACTAATAGTTACATTGTAGCTATTTTAGCATTTATATTTATTTTACAGGCAACTTTGTATTTATTTTAACTAGGTACAATAGCTATTAAATAGTTATTGACTAATTAATAGCTACCTAGTTAAAATAATTACAAAATTACCTGTAAAATAAATCCTAACCTAAGTTACTATTAAACCTAACACTACACTATCATTAAATAAATTAACTACAAGTACCTACAATTAAATACAATGAAATAAACTAAACTAAAGTACAAAAAAAACAAACACTAAATTACAAAAAATAAAAAAAATTACAAGAATTTTAAACTAATTACACCTAATCTAAGCCCCCTAATAAAATAACAAAGCCCCCCAAAATAAAAAAATGCCCTACCCTATACTAAATTACAAAAGTAATCAGCTCTATTACCTTACCAGCCCTTAAAAGGGCCTTTTGCGGGGCATGCCCCAAAGAAAACAGCTCTTTTGCCTGTAAAAAAAACACAATCCCCCCCCCCCACATTACAACCCACCACCCACATACCCCTACTCTAACCCAAACCCCCCTTAAATAAACCTAACACTACCCCCCTGAAGATCTCTCTACCGTGTCTTCACCCAGCCGGGCCGAAGTCTTCATCCGATGGGGCAGAAGAGGACATCCAGACCGGCAGAAGTCTTCATCCAAGCGGGGCAAGAAGAGGTCTTCCATCCATCAGAAGTCTTGATCCAGGCGGCATCTTCTCTGTTCATCCATCCGGAGCGGAGCGGCAGCATCCTGAAGACATCCCACGCAGAGCATCCTCTTCTTTCTTGATCCGACGACTAGGTGACTGTACCTTTAAGTGACGTCATCCAAGATGGCGTCCCTTGAATTCCGATTGGCTGATAGGATTCTATCAGCCAATCGGAATTAAGGTAGGAAAAATCTGATTGGCTGATTCAATCAGCCAATCAGATTCAAGTTCAATCCGATTGGCTGATCCAATCAGCCAATCAGATTGAGCTCGCATTCTATTGGCTGATCGGAACAGCCAATAGAATGCGAGGTCAATCTGATTGGCTGATTCCATCAGCCAATCGGATTGAACTTGAATCTGATTGGCTGATTAAATCAGCCAATCAGATTTTTCCTACCTTAATTCCGATTGGCTGATAGAATCCTATCAGCCAATCGGAATTCAAGGGACGCCATCTTGGATGACGTCACTTAAAGGTACAGTCACCTAGTCGTCGGATCAAGAAAGAAGAGGATGCTCTGCGTGGGATGTCTTCAGGATGCTGCCGCTCCGCTCTGGATGGATGAACAGAGAAGATGCCGCCTGGATCAAGACTTCTGATGGATGGAAGACCTCTTCTTGCCCCGCTTGGATGAAGACTTCTGCCGGTCTGGATGTCCTCTTCTGCCCCATCGGATGAAGACTTCGGCCCGGCTGGGTGAAGACACGGTAGAGAGATCTTCAGGGGGGTAGTGTTAGGTTTATTTAAGGGGGGTTTGGGTTAGAGTAGGGGTATGTGGGTGGTGGGTTGTAATGTGGGGGGGGGGGGGATTGTGTTTTTTTTACAGGCAAAAGAGCTGTTTTCTTTGGGGCATGCCCCGCAAAAGGCCCTTTTAAGGGCTGGTAAGGTAATAGAGCTGATTACTTTTGTAATTTAGTATAGGGTAGGGCATTTTTTTATTTTGGGGGGCTTTGTTATTTTATTAGGGGGCTTAGATTAGGTGTAATTAGTTTAAAATTCTTGTAATTTTTTTTATTTTTTGTAATTTAGTGTTTGTTTTTTTTGTACTTTAGTTTAGTTTATTTCATTGTATTTAATTGTAGGTACTTGTAGTTAATTTATTTAATGATAGTGTAGTGTTAGGTTTAATAGTAACTTAGGTTAGGATTTATTTTACAGGTAATTTTGTAATTATTTTAACTAGGTAGCTATTAATTAGTCAATAACTATTTAATAGCTATTGTACCTAGTTAAAATAAATACAAAGTTGCCTGTAAAATAAATATAAATGCTAAAATAGCTACAATGTAACTATTAGTTATATTGTAGCTATATTAGGGTATATTTTACAGGTAAGTATTTAGTTTTATATAGGATTAATTTATTTAGTTAATTTAATGACAGTGTAGTGTTAGGTGTAATTGTAACTTAAGTTAGGGTTTATTTTACAGGTAAATTTGTATTTATTTTAGCTAGGTAGTTATTAACTATTTAATAGCTATTGTACCTAGTTAAAATAAATACAAAGTTGCCTGTAAAATAAATATAAATCCTAAAATAGCTACAATGTAACTATTAGTTATATTGTAGCTATATTAATAGCTAGTATGGGGCTTAGATTAGGTGTAATTAGTTTAAAATTATTGTAATATTTTATTATTTTTGCTAATTTAGTGTTTGTTTGTTTTTTTGTACTTTTCTGATGGATGGAAGACCTCTTCTTGCCCCGCTTGGATGAAGACTTCTGCCGGTCTGGATGTCCTCTTCTGCCCCATCGGATGAAGACTTCGGCCCGGCTGGGTGAACACGACTCAAGGTAGGGAGATCTTCAGGGGGGTAGTGTTAGGTTTATTTAAGGGGGGTTTGGGTTAGAGTAGGGGTATGTGGGTGGTGGGTTGTAATGTGGGGGGAGGGATTGTGTTTTTTTTTTTACAGGCAAAAGAGCTGTTTTCTTTGGGGCATGCCCCGCAAAGGGCCCTGTTCAGGGCTGGTAAGGTAATAGAGCTGTTAACTTTTGTAATTTAGTATAGGGTAGGGCATTTTTTTTATTTTGGGGGGCTTTGTTATTTTATTAGGGGGCTTAGATTAGGTGTAATTAGTTTAAAATTCTTGTAATATTTTTTTATTTTTTGTAATTTAGTGGGGGGGGGTTTGTACTTTAGTTTAGTTTTTTTAATTGCATTTAATTGTAGGTACTTGTAGTTAATTTATTTAATGATAGTGTAGTGTTAGGTTTAATTGTAACTTAGGTTAGGATTTATTTTACAGGTAATTTTGTAATTATTTTAACTAGGTAGCTATTAAATAGTCAATATCTATTTAATAGCTATTGAACCTAGTTAAAATGAATACAAAGTTGCCTGTACAATAAATATAAATGCTAAAATAGCTACAATGTAACTATTAGTTATATTGCAGCTATATTAGGGTTTATTTTACAGGTAAGTCTTTAGTTTTATATAGGATTCATTTATTTAGTTAATTTAATGATAGTGTAGTGTTAGGTGTAATTGTAACTTAGGTTATGATTTATTTTACAGGTAAATTTGTATTTATTTTAGCTAGGTAGTTATTAAATAGTTATTAACTATTTAATAACTATTGTACCTAGTTAAAATAAATACAAAGTTGCCTGTAAAATACATATAAATCCTAAAATAGCTACAATGTAACTATTAGTTATATTGAAGCTATATTAATAGCTAGTAGGGGGCTTAGATTAGGTGTAATTAGTTTAAAATTATTGTAATATTTTATTATTTTTGGTAATTTAGTGTTTGTTTGTATTTTGGTACTTGTATGATGGATGGAAGACCTCTTCTTGCCCAGCTTGGATGAAGACTTCTGCCAGTCTGGATGTACTCTTTTGCCCCATCGGATGAAGACTTCGGCCCGGCTGGGTGAACACGACTCAAGGTAGGGAGATCTTCAGGGGGGTAGTGTTAGGTTTATTTATGGGGGGTTTGGGTTAGCGTTGGGGTTTGTGGGTGGTGGGTTGTAATGTGGGGGGGGGATTGTGTTTTTTTTTTTACAGGCAAAAGAGCTGTTTTCTTTGGGGCATGCCCCGCAAAGGGCCCTGTTCAGGGCTGGTAAGGTAATAGAGCTGTTAACTTTTGTAATTTAGTATAGGGTAGGGCATTTTTTTTTATTTTGGGGGGCTTTGTTATTTTATTAGGGGGCTTAGATTAGGTGTAATTAGTTTAAAATTCTTGTAATATTTTTTTATTTTTTGTAATTTAGTGTTTGTTTTTTTTTGTAATTTAGTGGGGGGGTTTTGTACTTTAGTTTATTTAATTGTAGATAATTGTAGGTACTTGTAGTTAATTTATTTAATGACAGTGTAGTGTTAAGTTTAATTGTAACTTAGGTTAGGATTTATTTTACAGGTAATTTTGTAATTATTTTAACTAGGTAGCTATTAATTAGTCAATAACTATTTAATAGCTTTTGTACCTAGTTAAAATAAATACAAAGTTGTCTGTAAAATAAATATAAATGCTAAAATAGCTACAATGTAACTATTAGTTATATTGCAGCTATATTAGGGTTTATTTTACAGGTAAGTATTTTGTTTTAAATATGATTCATTTATTTAGTTAATTTAATGATAGTGTAGTGTTAGGTGTTAGTGTAACTTAGGTTAGGATTTATTTTACAGGTAAATTTGTATTTATTTTAGCTAGGTAGTTATTAAATAGTTAATAACTATTTAATAACTATTGTACCTAGTTAAAATAAATACAAAGTTGCCTGTAAAATAAAAATAAATGCTAAAATAGCTACAATGTAACTATTAGTTATATTGCAGCTATCTTAGGGTTTATTTTACAGGTAAGTATTTAGTTTTAAATAGGATTCATTTATTTAACTATAGTAAACTTATTTCGTTTTATTTAAATTATATTTAAGTTAGTGGGTGTTAGTGTTAGGGTTAGATTTAGGTTTAGGGGTTAATAACCTTATTATAGTAGCGGCGACGATGGGGGCGGGAGATTAGGGGTTAATAATTGTAGGTAGGTGGCGGCGATGTTAGGGAGGGCAGATTAGGGGTTAATAAAATGTATTATAGTGTTTGCGAGGCGGGAGTGCGGCGGTTTAGGGGTTAATACATTTATTATAGTGGCGGCGATTTGCGGTCGGCAGATTAGGGGTTAATACTTGTAGTTAGATTGCGGCGACATTGGGGGGAGGCAGATTAGGGGTTAATAACTATAATGTAGGGGTCGGCGGTGTTAGGGACAGCAGGTTAGGGGTTAATAGCTATAATGTAGGCGGCGGCGATATCGGGTCGGCAGATTAGGGGTTAATACTTGTAGTTAGATTGCGGCGACGTTGGGGGGAGGCAGATTAGGGGTTAATAACTATAATGTAGGGGTCGGCGGTGTTAGGGACAGCAGATTAGGGGTTAATAGCTATAATGTAGGCGGCGGCGATATCAGGTCGGCAGATTAGGGGTTAATAAGATAATGCAGGGGTCAGCGATAGCGGAGGCAGCAGATTAGGGGTTAATAAGTGTTAGATTAGGGGTGTTTAGAGACTCGGGGTACATGTTAGGGTGTTAGGTGCAGACTTAGTGTTTCCCCATAGGAAACAATGGGGCTGCGGTGTTAGTTTTTTTTCAGCCGAAACTCCCATTGTTTCCTATGGGGAAATGCCGAATCTTAACGAGCTAATTCGGATTTATTCGGAGATACGGCAGCTATTTCGGATTCATTCGGTAGATTCGGAAGTATTTTAATTCGGAAATCCGAATCGATCCGAATCTCCGAATTTACCGAATTTACCGAATTTCCGAATTAATCCGAAACGAACCGCACATGTCTACTAAGAATTAGGAGTTATTTCAGCAGCTAGACACAGGAGAGAAGAATACCTTATCACATAGACTAAATTTGTCAGTTATAGCTCTTGTCCTTCCTGTATGTGGTTAGGATTGAGAGTTTCGCTGTGAGCAAAGAGAGCCAACACTAAATTACCAGATAAGTCCTTTACAAGAGAAAAAGCGCTATCTAGAAAGAAGTAGAAAAGAGAAAGGAATAATTTGATTAATATCTTTCTCAAGGTCATAGAGCAACACAGCCGCCATATTTAAAACACTATTATAAAGTCACAATTTAAAACACTTTAACTTTTTTTTTTTTTTTCTCTCCCTCTTCTACACATCCTCACTGAATACCCTCACAACTCACTTCCTCACCTTTTTTTTTTTTTTTTTTTTTCTTCCCCTCAAGATATAACACTTTATTTCACTATTCGGCACCCTTAGGTGGGGGAATTCATCCCCCACCCCTTTCTTGTTTTTGTTCACGCACGTAACCAATTCATGGATAAATTTGTACACACGCACACCAAGACCCCTTCACCAGCTATGGCGGCCAGACATAGAGACAAGAAAAATAAAAATATGATAGAAACACAGGTAGATATTCACTCACTTTCCTCTAATCTCTCCTATAACAAAGAAAGTGCAGATACTCAAGCATTGGTATCCAGTATAACTGAAGCACTTGCCCCAAGATTTGAATCTCTCAAACTCGAGATTAAACAAGATATCGTATCTCTTACTAACGAAATTCGACAATTTTCAAACAGACTTCAAGAAGCTGAACAAAGAGTGTCAGACTTAGAGGACATTAGCTCAATCCACAGCTCTAAACTAGAAGCTGCAGATATAAAACTATCCAAAATACAAGCTAAAATAGAGGATCTTGAAGATTGTTCTCGGAGAAACAATCTAAGAATAATAGGGGTCCCAGAGGGGAAACAATATGAAGATTTGGGAAAATTTATATCTGAAACTCTTGTACAAATACTAGGATTACCTCCCTCCTATCCTCCAATAATAGTTGAAAGGGCCCACAGAGTAGGACGTCAAATTGATGAAGGAAGAGGGAAAACTAGAGCTAGACCAATAATAGCTAAATTACTAAATTTTCAAGATAAGGTGGTAATGTTTCAGTATTACAGAAAGAACCAACCTATCTCCGTAGGGACAAACAAAATACTATTATTTCAGGATTTCTCCGCTGAAACAGCGGGGAAAAGAAAAGAGTTGTCCCCTACCTGTACGAAACTTATTAAAGCAGGTTACCGTGCCACCATAATTTACCCAGCTAAATTAAAGGTTACTCTTAATGATGAAGTTCATTTTTTTGAATCTGCAGAAAAAGCAGAGAAATTTGTAGAAGAACTGGGAAGAAATGATAACAGGTGAAAAAATTAGCATATTCTTTGAGTTCACAGATTACAGTTAGATACATGAGGCAAGGGGTAAACTCTAATAGGGGGTTATGCAGGGCCCCCGGGGGAATACCTGCATTAGGAGGGTATATAGCTTTAGGAATTTTCTCTTTTTTTTTTTTTTTTTTTCTTCTGTGTTTTTTTTTGGGTGACTGAGAGATGGGCAGGACAGATAAATGTAAAATAACTTCCTGGAACATTGGAGGTCTCACCTCCCCCATCAAACGAAAATCAGTTTTGGCTCACCTACAAAAAATTGGTACTGATATAGCTATGCTACAAGAAACTCACTTAAACTTGCAGGAAGTGCTAAAACTGAAGTTCTCATGGGTAAAGGAAGTGTTTGCCTCCACGGGCACAAAAAGGAAAAGAGGTGTGGCAATTTTGTTAGGGAAAAGAATTAAATATGAAACTCTGCACAGTATCTCTGACCCGGAAGGGAGATATATAATTTTAAAATTAAAGATAGAAGGAATTCTGTATACACTTTGCAACTTATATGCTCCCAATGTATTCGATCCAATATTCTGGGATACTCTGCAATCAAAAATAATTTCTGAATCAACAGGATATCTAATTTTAGGCGGGGATTACAATATGGCCCCACACCAACCCCTGGATAGACTTAGACAGAACCCTACAGTGGGGAAGAATAAACAAGATAGTCTGGAAGCTAAAATGTTTAAGAAAATCTCCCAAAATTTGTTAGTTAGGGACATATGGAGACTACAGAATCCAGATCTAAGAGATTATACCTGTTTGTCCCGAGCTCACAAAACTCTATCCAGAATAGATTTATTCCTTATTGACGAAAGACTGTGTAAAATGAAAGTTATAGCCAAAATACTTCCTATCTGTATATCAGATCATAGCCCTATTACAATAGAAATTCAATATAATGACTTCAAAATAAGATCCTCTCGCTTCTTCTTTCCCACATGGCTAACGAATGATTTAAAATTTAAAAATTGGTTAAAAAGCAAATATGAAGAATATGCTGAATTTAATAAGACTTATGTGAATCGCCCAGATACTTTTTGGGAGGCTGCAAAGGCAGTCCTTAGGGGGGAAATGATTTCATATATTGCTCACAGAAATAAAACATTAAGAATTAGAGAAATAGAAGTGACAAAAGCTGTAACTAACTCATATAATCGTTATTTGCTTGATAACTCCCAGGGAAATTGGATCAGATACATTGGAGCAAAAAATGAAAGAGACTCATTTCTAACTTATAGAGAGACCCAGAAGGAGCTTAAACTTCAGGCAAGACTATACCGCTATGGCAATAAGGCTGGAAAGTTATTGGCCAATTTGTTGAAAAGAGAAAAAAGATATCCATTAATAGATAAGCTTCTGCATAAGAAAAAAACACATAAAAATGTAGATGATATCTCTAACATCTTCTCGGAATACTTTAAAGAGATCTACTTTCTGAGGGATTCAGATAAGGTTAAATCAGATGAATTCTGGAACAAAATTACTCATCCTGTACTGGACGGTGAAAAAATGTTAATGGTTAACTCCCCAATTTCTCAGGAAGAAATTTTAAGGGTTATTCAGGATCTCCCATCAAACAAGGCACCCGGTCCGGATGCATTACCAAATGAATTTTATAAAATCCTTGCACCATTCATTGCTCCACCGCTAAGCAAACTTTTTAATCACATGTTTATTAATGGTAAGGTAGTCTCGCCTCAATTCTGTGCATCTCATACTACTCTGATTCTTAAACCCGGGAAGGATCCGATGAAAAAGGAATCTTATAGGCCCATAGCATTATTAAATTCCGATTACAAGATCCTGACATCTATCTTAGCCAAGAGATTGCAACTGGTACTCCCGGAAATAATACACAAAGATCAGGCAGGATTTTTACAAAACCGAAATTTAACAGCAAAGATTAGGGAAGTATTAGTCACCATAGATTACTTTAAATCTACTGAGTTGGCGGGGCAGAGGAGAGAGGGGGACTCCCCAGATTTAGCAATTGTTTCAATTGATGCAGAAAAAGCATTTGATTCAATCCATCAGGATCACCTACTCTCGTCTCTCCACAGGTTCGGCTTCAGCGGGCATTTCCCTAAATTTGTAGAGAACCTATATAAAAAGTCATTCACGAGATTAATTGTCAATAATACACTCTCTTCTGAAATATTGCTGGAAAGGGGAACGCGCCAGGGATGCCCCCTCTCTCCTCTCCTCTTCAACATTTCAATTGAACCTCTGGCAATAGCGATAAGAACACAAATGGAAGGAATTAAAATAGGTAAAGCAGAGCTTAAAATTGCGCTATACGCAGATGATATTCTGCTATATATCTCCAATACGCAAAACAATATACCTATACTTGTTTCAATTATAGAACAATTTGGGTCCTTCTCGGGTTACAGAATCAATGTTTTAAAATCTGAATTATTATGGATTAGAAGAAATCCTGACTCTTTGATAGAAATTCTTTTCAGAGTCTCAGAATCATTTAGATATTTGGGGATAATGATCACTTCCGACCTAGATAAATGCTATGATCTTAATGTAAAACCAGTACTGAGAGAGATTGAGGCGAGTTTGAAACTATGGCAAAATCTCCCACTCTCGATCTCAGGTCGCATTGCCGCATTCAAAATGATCTTGCTTCCAAAGTTATTATTTATTTTACAGAATACTCCAATAATTCTTAAAAGGAAGGATATCGAAAAAATTAATAGTATGTTGAGAATTTTTATATGGCAGAATAAAAAACCACGAATTGCGTTAATGAAACTTTCACTTCCCAGGAAGTATGGCGGACTTGCACTGCCGGATATACAATTCTACAACCTGGCCTCATTGGCCCGAATAGTTGTAGATTGGATTCTAAATAAAGATTACGTAACGAACAACGAACTCGAAAAAAATGTAAGTCTACCATACCTCCTCACAGCCTTAATACACTGCGATTCTAAGACAGTCCCCCAGGAAGTTAAATTATTCAAAACATTAATATATCCACTACAGGCGTGGAGGAAGATATGTAGGTTATTATCTATTAAAGGAGAAGTCTCCAATCATATGCCAATTAAAGGGAACCCTAAATTCCAAGCGGGACTACAATCGGCACCTTTCCAAAAATGGCATACATTAGGTTTGAATAATATCTCTCAGATGATAGACTGGAATGGCCATTGTATAAAAACATTTGAGAGTTTAAAAAGAGAATTCAGCCTTAGCAATAAAGAATTCTTTGCATATCTAAAAATTAGACACTTCGCAACTAAGATGATAAACGAATCTGGTTGGAACTGGTCCTGGGGGAAGTTGGAGAATTGGCTTGTGTTAGCTAAAAAGGGGTTTATGTCAATCTCACCATGCTATCAATTATTAATATCTAATAAAGGGGAGATGAATTTAGGAAACTTAGCAGTGGCATGGGATTCTATGATATCTCAACATACCATAAATTTAAATAAAATCCAAACTTCTATTTTAAAAGTATCACAAATTACTCTATCAACCACATGGAGAGAATCCCATACTAAGTTATTGTATAGGACCTACTACACTCCGAAAAAAGGGACAAGATGTGGGAATATTAATTTCTGTATATGCCCAAAATGCTCACTACCATCGGCAGACCTTATCCATATGATCTGGGAATGCCCTAAGATTAAAAATTTCTGGGCTAAAATAGAATACTGGATTAACCAAGTTTTAAAAATCTCTCTGAGGTTGGACATAGTCTCTGTAATCTTTCTATGGGAAGCAACGAAAGACCTTCGGAAGCATAATAAAATAGTTAATATGATCATTCTAGCGGCAAGATATTTAATTTTCAAAAAATGGAAAGAGAGGGCAAGCCCCAGTATAAATGAGCTTAAAAATTGCCTAAAAAAGCAATATATGATAGAGCAAAGAGACACTAACATAGAAGAAGAGAATGACATTGAAAATTTCTTTAAAAAATGGACAATTTTTATTAAAATATTCCCACTGAATGAAAGAGAATATATGATATACCCATTTAGGAACTCAGAACTAGTACTGCTGGGACTATGGTAGCCCCCCTTGCTCATCTCTCGCCCCCCCCCCCCCCCTCCCTCTTCCTTTTTTTTTTTTTTTTTTTTATTATTTCTCTCTTCTTTTTCTTTTCTTTTTTGTTTTTTTGTTTTGGTGATGGTTACATGCTATGGTTTTGGTGTTAATATGTCTAGCGATGTTTGGTTGTTTAGGCCCTCCTTCCCCTAGTTGATAAGGTATGTTAGGTTGGTTGATCTCTATATGAATAATTGACTTAAGACGGGAAGGGAAGGAAAGGGTGAAATTCAACCATTGCCCAGGCTGTTACTTAAAAAATAAGATATAGTATGACAAAATAATGTAAATCACGGTATCTGTTGCATCTGAAAGTTTAATTTACATTAATATTCTGTGAAAAAGAATAAGCACTATGTCACTATGGTTTACCTCTTACGACATGAATATCTTGAAGCTAGGGGAAAAAAACATAGAAAAAATGAGGTTGAGACTACTTTTTTTTTTTTTTTTTCTTTTGTGATGCAACAGAAATAATATGTTTTTCATGATATGTATATTGTGAATATTTTTCTTTTGTATTTATGCATTTTTTTATTTTTATTTTTATGTATCACATTTATATTGTATTTTGATCTTAACCTCAATAAAAAAAAATAAAAAAAAATAAAAATAAAGAGCAATTGCATCATATTCTGTTTATGGTATCTACAAGTGCTTAGGTTCCCTGATTCCTCTATCCCCTACTTACTCAGCATCATCTGTTGTAGCTCCTTACTTGTTCATGCTGACTTCACCCTGACATTACCCTTATCTTATTCTTCAGGATGGGTTACCATTCACAGAGTCCCTAACGTTTGGATTGTTTATTATTATATACTCTATTTATCCAGGTAAGCATCATTAAAAGTTCTCCCTACTAACTTATCTAGTGTTCCAAAAGTGGCCTCTCAGTAACTACTGGTTTGCTTATTAGCGATAAAGGAAGCCTGTAATTTACATATATATATATATATATATATATATATATATACATATTTAATTTAGCTTAAGTATGTTATGTTACTGCTCTTGTAATCAGACAACCTACTTTTTTAACCTGTACATTATTCCACAAACAATATCTACTTAACAGTGAATCTTATTGTCATTGCCTGTAAACAACCTGTATACTAGAGATTCATTTCGGATCGATTCAGAAAATTCGGGAAATTCGGAGATTCGGATCGATTCGAATTTCCGAATTAAAATACTGCCGAATCTACCGAATAAATCCGAATCGAATCGAATGCATCCGAATCGATTCGAATACATCCCAATCGATTCGGATGTATTCGGTAGATTTGGATGGCCGTGTATTACACTAGTATTGTACAGTATATTAGGTTTTATCACTCTGCTATGGGTTAAACCTAATATACAGTACATAATACTAGTGTAATACACAGCACATCCCGCCTAACACTTACCGAAATTCCGAATTTCCGAATCGATTCGAATCGAATCGAATCGAACTGAACCGAATCGAACCAAACCAATTTTTTTCCGAATCCGAAAGAATCCGAATGAATCCGAAATGAATGCATTCGAATTTTTCCGAATTCGAATAGATCCGAACCGAAATTCGAATCGATCTGAATCGATCCGAACCGAACCGAAACAAATTTTTCGAAACTGCACAAGTCTACTGTATACTTCCTTTTTTATGTAAGACTGTAAGCTCTTTGATGTCCTATATAACCTCAATAAAAAGTTTGAAAAAAAAAAAAAAAAATGAGAGTTAGAGTTTGATGTCTTCAGTTTTACACTAAAGGTACTAGGCTGTATTATTGTGTTCCACATTCTCTTGTATTAGCTCCAAGTATTTGCTTGTATGTCACTTTATGGTCATGGAAAGTAATGACTGTATAATTTTTCTTTGAAGGTACCTGTAGGTTTTTGTTTCCTTAGCCCTCAATAAAAAATCTTTAAAAAAAAAAAATAATAATAATAATAATAACAATAAACCTATTAACCCCTAAACCATCGTCCACCCACATCGCAACTACCTAAATTAAACTATTAACCCCCAAACTTAACACCCCCTAACTTTAAATTAAAGTTACAATATACTAACTACCTTAAAATAAATAAAAACTTACCTGGGAAAAAAATAAAACCTAAGCTTAAACTACAAAGAAAAACTAACATTACAGAAAATAATAAAAAATCTAAAATTACACAAAATAAAAATAACTAACATTACCGGGGAAAAAAAACTAACATTACATTAATTGTAGGTGCGGAGCGGTCTTCTGATGTTCGGATCCGGAGCGGCGGTCCTCGGTGGCGGCGGTCTTCAGCGACGTGGAGGGTCCTCTTCTCCTCGTCCAACGCACACTGAAGATTGAATGTAAGGTGCCCCTTTTATATTGGGGTACCCTTGCATTCCTATCGGCTAAAAAAATAAAATCAGCGAATAGAATGAGAGCTGCTTACATCCTATTGGCTGATTTGATCAAAAGTCTAATCACCGCCGATCACGTCAAGGACCACCGCTCCGGATCTGCGCATCAGTAGACCGCTCTGCAAGAAGAAAAAAGATGGTCCCGCGATAGATGAAGATGAATCTGCCTGGATGAAGACTTTCCACCGCCTGGAAGAAGATGGATCGCTGGACTTCAGTAATGGTGGTGAGTACCTATTTTGGGGTAAGTGTTTTTTTTTTTCTTTTTTTGGGGTGTTTTTTTTTTTTTTAGATTAGGGCTTTTTTTTCTTTTTATGGGCAATAAAAGAGCTGATTGCCCTTTTAAGAGCAATGCCCATACAAATGCCCCTTTAGGGTAGTTTTTTTTTTTAGTTAGGTGTTTTTTATTTTGGGGGGTTAGGTGGGTGGGGGGATGTAATTTTAGGGGGGGTTTCTTTTTTTTTTTTTAAAGAGCTGATTTCTTTAGGGCAATGCCCTACAAAAGGCCATTTTAAGGGTTATTGATAGTTTATTGTTAGATTGGGGGGTTTATTTTGGGGTGGCATTTTTTAAGGGAGTATTAGATTAGAATTTTTTTTTTTAATTTTGGATAATTTTGTTTATTATTTTCTTTAATGCTAGGTTTTTTATTTTTTGTAATTTTAGATTGTTATTTATTTTAAGGTACAGTAGTTGGTTTATTGTAACTTTAATTTAAAGTTAGGGGGTGTTAGGTTTAGGGGTTAATAGTTTAGCTCATTTAAAGCTATGCATTTTTCAGATGTTGTATGAGTAATATGAATTGGAGTAAAATAATTGTTTAAAAAGATAATTGTGATTTTATGTAGCCTGAATAAACATTTCCAGTAGATGAAAAATGTGTTGCTGTGTTTTTATTCTTGTGTTTTAATTGGAAAATAAAAGAACCTTGTAGGTTATTTTTTATACAACACTTTTGAATATTTTAAAGCAACAGTAAGATGGAAAGCTGCATATTCTCCCAGACTGCTTGATAACCACTATTATGTGCACTGATCTTGTGAGTGTATTTTCCCCTGTGTTTTTCAAAGTTAATGGGGGGTGGGGGCAGCAAGTGGGACAGGACCCGGGAAGCCTGCCACTGCCGGGGAAGGCCAGGATGCAAGATGGGCCCAAATCAGTGCAGGGGGGTGCAGGTAAGAGGGGCCCATCGCCCTGAATGATCTGTCAAAAGCCCCAGGTGTCAGGAATCAGCACTACTAATAATAGTGCTGATAATTGACACTAACTCATCATTCCCTTTTTTCACTGTCCCCCCTGTTTTTTGGGGTTTTTTTAATGGCGATGCGGTGGTCAGGCCGGTGGTCAGGCCAGAAAGAGCTTGTGCTGTTTAAAGAGTAAGTTCAGCCACTGTTCTGAGCAGGCGTTACTTAGAGGAGAGAGAATACGCTCTAATGATATAGAGTATGCTTTAGGACAGGGCTAGTTATTTAGAGGGGGCTAGTTAGGGGGGATGGAGAGCGGAAAATACTTTTACTGCCTGCACTCCAGTCTGTGCTAAGGGAAGGTATCAGAGGTATCCTTACTTATACATTCTTGGTACTAGATTCAGTAAATTTAATTGCAGCTGTTTTTCTACATTGGTATTGTAGGTGGAACCTCTGGGGCAGAAGAATCACCACAACAGGGGTATCAGGTAAGCAACATATAAGGTTAGAGAAGGAGAGTGGGTTGAGAGACTTTTATATATGTGGTCTGAGCCTGAAGACAGAACAACCTCTCTATCCCCTCAACTAATTTACCCTTTTCTTCTTATATAGACCCTCCCTTGTGGAGCAAGGGGAGTTCATGAAGTAAATTTAAATGTTATATTAAATAGCTTGCCGTTTCTCAAAATTGTGTGCCTATTATATCTGCTCTCATTATAATATTATTTGTTAAGCAATGCTCTTCAAGTAGGTACCTTCCACATCATATAATAACTACCTCAAACAAAGCATAAGCTGTACTAACAAAGGGGGTGCTTCATGTATAAAAGAGACCAATATAATTACCCAAAATAAACTTGTTACATCAGTGCAATATAACGTCCATATAAAGTCCAGTATATCACAGATGATCTTATGTACACCGGTAACTCTTCCAATAATCTTCTACAGAATGTGGACGAAAAAACAGAAGGCGCTACGTAGTGCAGATCAGATGTACATTCAATGATGTCCAAAGTGCATAGTCACAAGCATACTCACAAGTGGAGCAGCACTCAATCGTGCTGATAGCGGCAGCCTGGGAACTAGCAGTGTCCCAGCTCACTAATCCTGTGTGAGGGTATAGAACCCACAGCTACCCCCAATGAATTGGATCTGATAGACCTCTTGTACATGTAAAAGCAGATTTATTAAAAGAATAAGAGCTTTTTGTGGGGGCTTCATGGATTCTTGCAACGGAGCCCTGAGGTTTCTAGTGACGCTTCTATGGGTGGGATTGTAGGTGTCCCCAGGTGGTCTGTGGGTGTGTCTTGGTAGTTCCATGGGTGGGGCTATGGAAAATTCTGTAAATAGGGACATATGACTGTCTTAGAGGGACAGAGCTCAGAATCAAGGACTGCCCCTTTCAACTAGGGACAATTGGGAGGTCTGCTTCTTTTACATTAATCAAATACTTGTTGAAATTAAGTAACTGTGCATTATAATTATTATTATGATCAGTTATTTGTAAAGCTCCAATAGATTCTGCCGCGCTATAAACATAAACGTGGTATACAAGGTAACATTTTTAGTGATCAAATGGGTAAAGAGCCCTGCCGAGAGTTGCACTTTTGAAGTCAGCTCTTATGAAGGTGATCTGCAAACAGCTGGGCTCATAGACTTACATGCTAAGGGGGTTCAAGGGGATAGCAAAGGAGGAGAGGAACTGTGGTTAGGGAATGTTAGTTTAGGTTGTATGCATCTCTGAACAGTAGAATCTTTAGGGAGCATTTGAAGCTTTCAAAACTATGGGAGAATCTTGTGGCTTGAGGCGGAGAGTTCCACAAGTTAGGACCCAGTCTGGAGAAGTCCTGTAGACGGGAATGTGAGGAGGTAACAAGAGAGCGGGAAAGGGTAAGAGAGTGAATTAAAATTAAAATATAAGTTGTGTCTTGTGTAAGGAAATGTCTAATTGTAGAGATGTTTTTAAGGTAGAAGTGGCAGGATTTGGCCAAGGACTGAATGTGAGGAGTGAAAGAAAGATCAAGCCAAGTGTGACACCAAGACATCGGGCATGCGGGGTAGGGGTAGGGGTAATGATGAAGTTTTCAACAGTTATAGATAAATGGGAGGTGGAGGTTTTGAAAGAAGAGGGGAAAATAAGGAGTTCAGTTTTGGAGAGATTTAGCTTAAAGGGCCATGTTACACAAATATTGAAACACTTGAAAGTGATGCAGCATAGCTGTAAAAAGCTGACTAGAAAATATCACCTGAACATCTCTATGTAAAAAAGAAATATATTTTACCTCAAAATGTCCTAAGTATTCAAACCCCATTGCAAAGGACATTAAGCAGCAAATCAGTATGTCTGTCCCGGGACAGGCAAGGGAGTGAGCTTTGTGCACACTCATATTATTTCCCTATTCAGTTTAAGGAAGTTTACTATGAAATCTCATGAGAGTTAAGTCAAATCTCATGAGATCAGGGTAAAAGAGTTCATGACCTTAGCACTGCTGATGCTGATTGGCTGCTGTTCATTTCTTCATTTTTTTTTTTTTTTTAAATTTACCTGCTGCAACTGGGCAGCAGCTGAAGTATAACTTTTTATACAGAACTTACTCTGCTGAGCTGAGTAAATGGTGAGGTAAATATCTTCTTTTTTTACATAGAGATGCTCAGGTGATAGTTTCCTGTCAGCTTTTTACAGTTATACTGCATCAGTTTCAAGTGATTTAGCATATGAGTATTATGTCCCTTTAAGATAGTGAGAGGACATCCAGGATGAGATATGATAAAGACAGCTAGTGACACTGGTTAGCAAGTAAGCAGATAGGTCTGATGCAGAGAGGTAGATTTGGGTGTTTTCAGCATATAAAGGAAATTGAAACCCATGGGACTTTATTAAGGAACCTAAAATCTTGAGCTGAGAGAGAAGTTGTGCTAGGAGGTGGAGGTGGGTGGAGAAGTATTGAAAGTGGAGAACAGACATTTTGAAAGAGTAGAGATAAGAGTAGAGAAGTAATGTTGCTTATAAAGGTTGAGAATAGTAGAGTTCAAGGAGTGTAAGTTTCTTTTTACTTTTGTCCTGCAATTTTATTAATGCCCACTGAGGGTCTCCCTTTTCCTTCCTTTTAGGTTTCTCCTGTCTGGACTCTTTTTTTTTTTTTTATTGAGGTCAAAAAGCAAAGCATATATAGTTGTGAAAAGCGACAATGCGGATATTAATACCGCAATGTAGATGAAGTGATTAAAATAAACTAAAGAGAAAACAACCTGTCACTAGTAGTCTCAAACATCCATACTGACCCATATATTTTTTTACCTTCTACTTGGCACAATGGGCCACTTTTGGACCCAATAACAGAAGGCTAAGAACATTATCACCTTCCAAATAATTTGCTGCGCCACTCTTGGACACCTTCAGAGAAACAGGTAATCCACGCATGGAAGGCAATAAAATTAGAGACCAGTCATGGATCTCAAAATTTGGGACTAAACATATTAACAGTAAAAAGATGATGGTAAGTATCTGAAATAGATGTTATCCGTCTATTAACATTATACTAAGAATATGAGGAAGATCAGCATTTGAAAATGAGAGGATCCACATTAGAGGTATACAGCATATTTCTAAAGGAACATATCTGGCTAAATAATAAACATTTAAATGCAGACAGAAATATTCAATTGTACAGATATCGTGTGCACAGACTAGCATATGAATAAACAAATAGATAAGCAAAGCTACTGTACATATGGATATATATATATATATCAGATATTCACTAGCCAAGATAAATCTCCAGGAACTCTAAGACTCAGAGCTGTCATTGTGAAATATAGTAAAAGTTAGCACATTTCATGCAATTGTTACCTAAATACATTGTGTAAATTGTGCCGCAAGCAGAACATATCACATATAGGGGCCCATTTATCAAGCTCCGTATGGACCTTGATGGCCTCTGTTTCTGGCAAGCATTCAGGCTCGCCAGAAACACCAGTTATGAAGCAGCGGTCTAAAGACCGCTGCTCCATAACCTGTCCGCCTGCTCTGAGGTTGATTGAGACCCCCATGCTAGGGCCGATTGGCCACAAATCTGCAGGGGGCGGCGTTGCACCAGCAGTTCACAAGAGCTGCTGATGCAATGCTGAATGCGGAGAGCTAAATGCGGAGAGCGTATTGCTCTCCGCACTCAGCGATGTCTGTCGGACATGATCCGCTGATCGGATCATGTCGGACAGACACATAATAAATAGGCCCCATAGAGTATATTACAAGTATGGCAATTAATATGTAATACAGCTGTATGCTCTAAAGTTAAAGTTTCCATTGAAAATGATAATAGTGCACTACTGTCAACAGCGTTCACTCTCAAAATATATTCTGATACTCTAAAGTATAAAACTGTCTCAGGAGAGCTCAATATTATAAAGTGTTACTCAGGCAATGCTAATATAAACAAAGATCTAAATGGTTAGCTACTTATAAGTATTTAGATATATATGTGACTGAATGAGGGAAAGGCACCTATAAAGTTCTTAATGTCACATAAACACTTAGGGGCAGATTACAAGTGGTGGTGCGTTATTTTATGCTTTCACTTGAGCGTAAATTTAGCTAGAAGTAAGTTTTACCTGCGTGCCGGCTAGCGTACGTATTACAAGTAAAAAGTTTGTGCACTAACTAAAGGAGTTAGAATATCACCACCACGTTAATTTAATCTCCCCTTAGACTTCAATGGAAATATATATAAATATATATAAAGGGTGAACACCCCGAAACGTCACATTAAAATTTGATGTTCTTAAATCCAAAGAGTGCGATTTTTGTTTAAGATTTACATGTAATTTTGTACCCTGGTCTTTTGTAAGTGAGAGTACCCCTTTTTTAAATTTTTTATAAAACTACAGTAAAAGTCTTAGGCCTCCATTGATTCGTTGTTTTAGCAAAGTTTTAATGACTATCCATATTTATTACTTTATTAAGATACAAACAGAAAATATGTACACAAAATATAAAAAACAAACACAATTTTCAGAACAAAATGGCTTCTTCAGGCAAAAGTCAGTATTTGGTGTGACTTCCCTTGGCACTAAGCACATCTTGAACTCTTTTGGGAAGACTGTCCTGAGGTTTTCTAAGTAATCTTCTGGTACTTTATACCAGGCTTCTTTCAGCACTTCCCAGAGTTCTTATTAAGATTTAGGTTGTCTTTTATTTATTTCTCTGTCCAGGTGATCTCATACTGCCTCTATAATATTCAGGTCTGGACTCTGTGGAGGTCAGTCCATAACTGTCAGTGTTTTAGCAGCTGTTTTTCTCTCTAACTATGATTTCACTGCATTAGCAGTGTGCTTGGGATCGTTATCATACTGAAAAATAAAACCATTCCCAATCAGGCGCTTTCCAGAAGGAATAGCATTATGAATAAAAACCTGCATTAATTTCAGCATTAATGATCCCATCAAATTCAATATCGCCAACACCACTGGCAGAAATGCAGTCCCGCCCTCCACCATATTTCACTGAAGGCCGCAAGCACTCATTCTTCCATCTCTTTCTTGGTATGTCCCTTTAAAACCCTGTGTCATGGGGGCGGAGCCTGGAGCTGAAGGGAGATGGCAGCTTAGCACTAGAGCTCCGTGCTGAACTGTAACATACAAAGGCATACAGGTGTAATTTTGCACAAGGACGGACTCTGTACCCTCAAGACCCTATGGGGTAGACAATGGAGAGCAACAAGGAGTGACACCTAACAACACGGGTTAAATCTTCACCCGGTTTCAAAGAAAGCCCTCAGGTGCCGGTCGCCATCTTGCCCACGTGGCGGGACTAATACCGGGCAGCATTGCGCCATCAAAAACAAGCAATCAGGTACTCAAGCGGCCACCTTAAAATCAACTGACAGGAGGGAAGCCCTCCTTCAAAGGTTCCCTGGGAAGGAACAGATTTCTGGACTACGCGAACGAGAGAACGTTCCGGTAAGGAGACTACCGGTCTGACAGGCCAGCGATGTGTTGAATCAAGTGCGGTAAGAGGGGAGGCGAATGGCACATAGAAATGACTGAGCTCGCATAGAGCATAGATTTCACACATACTCAAGATCACTCTGGGGGCATTAAAATATGCCTAATCCACTGCGGCCTAAGCTATCAGGGGACCTATAAGAGCCCAGAACAACACGCACCTAGCAAGGCCACACAATAGACTTGTTGCTGGTATACCTGCCAGGGATCAATAATAAATTACAGCATTACCCACACTGTTATAAAGCATTTGCTTGCAATAAATTGATGCTGAGACACAATTTCTACTCGATCTTAAGATCTGCAAAAAAAATGTCAGGAGGTTAACCAGAGCCCTGCTATGATATAAATTATGCCATCCCTTTTCCTAGCTACACCGAAAGCAGAACTTGGATCACACCATAATATGCCCTAATTTGTCTGCGACTGCTTCCCTCTGCTAGAATACTAAAAGGAATAGGGGGATCTTACATTAAAACACCTAAAAGCTACTGCGCACTCCAAATCTGCAGCATATGAAAATACTTGCTTTGAAGGGGAAAAGCTATACTGTTGATCTATGAACATTAAAACTCTCTAGTGCAATTTCTCTGCTTATTCACCTGTGGGGTTCTGGGATACAATTACACCCCAAGCTGGGAAGTCAGCTGAAACCTTTAATTATATCTACAATATCTAAGGGATACCTAAACAACCACTTGGTAAAATGTCTGCTAGAAAACAAAATAAACTCTTTCAGGGCTCTAAGCCACAAGCAGCTGCACTATTTTTTAAATCTGCAAGAGGTGAAAAGATACTAGAATCTGTGAATGCTATAAAATCAACTGACAGGAGGGAAGCCCTCCTTCAAAGGTTCCCTGGGAAGGAACAGATTTCTGGACTACGCGAACGAGAGAACGTTCCGGTAAGGAGACTACCGGTCTGACAGGCCAGCGATGTGTTGAATCAAGTGCGGTAAGAGGGGAGGCGAATGGCACATAGAAATGACTGAGCTCGCATAGAGCATAGATTTCACACATACTCAAGATCACTCTGGGGACATTAAAATATGCCTAATCCACTGCGGCCTAAGCTATCAGGGGACCTATAAGAGCCCAGAACAACACGCACCTAGCAAGGCCACACAATAGACTTGTTGCTGGTATACCTGCCAGGGATCAATAATAAATTACAGCATTACCCACACTGTTATAAAGCATTTGCTTGCAATAAATTGA
Organism: Bombina bombina; assembly: GCF_027579735.1. Taxonomy (NCBI): domain Eukaryota; kingdom Metazoa; phylum Chordata; class Amphibia; order Anura; family Bombinatoridae; genus Bombina; species Bombina bombina. The sequence continues at coordinate 910,733,005 of NC_069500.1, read as the reverse complement.
TGCTGAGACACAATTTCTACTCGATCTTAAGATCTGCAAAAAAAATGTCAGGAGGTTAACCAGAGCCCTGCTATGATATAAATTATGCCATCCCTTTTCCTAGCTACACCGAAAGCAGAACTTGGATCACACCATAATATGCCCTAATTTGTCTGCGACTGCTTCCCTCTGCTAGAATACTAAAAGGAATAGGGGGATCTTACATTAAAACACCTAAAAGCTACTGCGCACTCCAAATCTGCAGCATATGAAAATACTTGCTTTGAAGGGGAAAAGCTATACTGTTGATCTATGAACATTAAAACTCTCTAGTGCAATTTCTCTGCTTATTCACCTGTGGGGTTCTGGGATACAATTACACCCCAAGCTGGGAAGTCAGCTGAAACCTTTAATTATATCTACAATATCTAAGGGATACCTAAACAACCACTTGGTAAAATGTCTGCTAGAAAACAAAATAAACTCTTTCAGGGCTCTAAGCCACAAGCAGCTGCACTATTTTTTAAATCTGCAAGAGGTGAAAAGATACTAGAATCTGTGAATGCTATAACAGAAGATGAAAATGAGTATGAATCAGACTCACAGGCTACTGAGGAGGACACTATCCCTGCAACAAGAGCTGATCTTAAATCGCTAGTATCTAAACAGGACATTAACAAAAACTTTGACAAGCTCTGGGAAAAAATAGATGCTTTTCAGAACACTGTTACAACCAGTCTAGCAGACATAAAACAAGAAATCACTGAACTGGGTTCAAGAGTGGCCACCCTGGAAGAAAATGAGGCCTCCACTGCCGATGAACTATCCAATCTTACACAAAAGCTGTCTTCACATGAACAAGAAGTAAGTGAGATACATGATAAGCTGGAGGACCTTGAAAACAGGACTCGTAGATGTAATCTATGCTTGAAAGGGATTCCTGAAACCGTCTCGACGGAAGAACTACCTATATATCTACATCAATTATTTCAGGCTATCACGGGAGAAGGGGGCGATGAGAAATTCCAAACGGAAAGGGCTCATAGAGAACTTAGACCTAAACCAAGAGAAGATGCCCCCCCCCCCCCCCAGAGATGTAATCGTTAAATTTCTTAGATTCCCAGAAAAGGAAGAGATACTCACTGCGGCAAGGAAACATCCCACTTTTAAATTCCAGGGCACGGTCATTCAGTTCTACCAAGACCTCTGTATACAGACCCTACAGAGGAGAAGTAACCTAAGACCCCTAACTACTCTTTTAAGAAAACACCAGATCAGATATCGTTGGGGATTCCCTTTTAACCTTTACATTCTTCACAATGGCAACTCCCTGAACCTTAAAGAAGTCACAGAGATCCCAGATGTGTGCCGAAGATTGCAGCTAGAACCACCTGATATCCCACAGATGGAGAAAGGAGAAGATAGGCCCCAAGGGCAACTAGACTCTTCTAATTCACAGAGACAAAAGTGGACCAAAGTTCCGAAAAGAAAGAACAAGTCTTAACACATCTCAGTAATGGACGGTTACCTAGAGAGGTTTCTTATCATTGTTTCCCTTTCTTTTTTGATGTATAGCATTGCTAGGGAGGGAAGAGGTATAGATAGAAGATAAACACTCTAAATACAATAAGCTTAGAGGGTATGTAGCTGCATGGAAAGGTGATATGGTACGGAATGTTCAGATACCAATAACTACTATTTCATCTGATGCCAAATGTTAGATAGTTTAAACTTTTACAGTTTTAGCACTATGTAATGTTACTTTTAAACCATAACTATTTTTTTTTATGGGGAGAGAGAAGTTCTAAGGTTTTTTTTCTGTATTTTCCTTTGGGTACTATCCCAACATAAAATCCACGGAAGCATTAGCCACATACTGTACAAAGATGTTGGGGTATACTCTGTAATGTTTATTAATATTTTTGTTTTTTTTAATGTTTTTGTTAGTGTCCCGCCATGCAGTCCACTTTGCCACCGAATCCCACCTACTGAAAGAAAACTACTATCTCGAGACCTGCAGACAGCTGCGAGAAGAAAAGGTAACAAAGATCCAGGGGGGGGAAGATCCTCACCAACGTAACAGTGAGTAATGACTAGCCACCTAAAGCTAATTTCACATAACGTTAGAGGCCTAAACACAGATCTCAAACGCAGGACAGCTATGAACCAATATACTAGATTAAAGGCAAACATCATATTCCTGCAAGAAACACACTTCACTAAGGAAGTCATACCAAAATATTGTTCTAAAGGATATACACAACACTTTCACTCTATAACTGACAAAAAAAAGAGGGGGGTCTCCATATTGATACATCAGTCGGTCGGGTTCATAACAGAGGAAACAATTAGGGATCCTGAAGGTAGATTCTTGTTACTCCAGGGTAGAATACATGACAAACCGATCGTGCTATGCAATATCTATGCTCCAAACAAAACACAAGCTCCATTCTTTGTTCGCATCTCACAGTTATTAACCCAGTGGTCAAATGTTAGAATCATTTTAGGTGGGGACTTTAATGTTTCTATATATACACAATATTGTCAAGGTAAGACCCCATTGTCCCAAACACAACAAAGACATAATTCTACAATTAAAAAAATAAAAGAGGTCTTTTTGGAACATAACATTTTGGATTCTTGGGACACCCTATATGGGAGGACTAAGGATTACACCTATTACTCAAGTGCACACAGATCCTATTCAAAACTAGATTACATCTATATAAGCCAGACTATGATACCAGACCTAGGCCTAGATTTGGAGTTCGGCGGTAAAAGGGCTGTTAACGCTCCGCGGGCTTTTTTCTGGCCGCACCATAAATTTAACTCTGGTATCGAGAGTTCAAACAAATGCTGCGTTAGGCTCCAAAAAAGGAGCGTAGGGCATTTTTACCGCAAATGCAACTCTCGATACCAGAGTTGCTTACGGACGCGGCCGGCATCAAAAACGTGCTCGTGCACGATTCTCCCATAGGAAAAAATGGGGCTGTTTGAGCTGAAAAAAAACCTAACACCTGCAAAAAAGCAGCGTTCAGCTCCTAACGCAGCCCCATTGTTTCCTATGGGGAAACACTTCCTACGTCTGCACCTAACACCCTAACATGTACCCCGAGTCTAAACACCCCTAACCTTACACTTATTAACCCCTAATCTGCCGCCCCCGCTATCGCTGACCCCTGCATTACAGTTTTAACCCCTAATCTTCCGCTCCGTAAACCGCCGCAACCTACGTTATCCCTATGTACCCCTAATCTGCTGCCCTAACATCGCCGACCCCTATGTTATATTTATTAACCCCTAATCTGCCCCCCACAACGTCGCCGACACCTGCCTACACTTATTAACCTCTAATCTGCCGAGCGGACCTGAGCGCTACTATAATAAAGTTATTAACCCCTAATCCGTCTCACTAACCCTATCATAAATAGTATTAACCCCTAATCTGCGCTCCCTAACATTGCCGACACCTACCTTCAATTATTAACCCCTAATCTTCCGATCGGAGCTCACCGC